>NC_134464.1:70597112-70902827 GCF_047948215.1 Lycorma delicatula | reverse complement strand
TACCATAATGGTTGCATGTGAAAAAAAATTTCACATATTTAGCGTACGAGAAAATTAGGGTTCAAATACAGAGATAGAAGAACGATTGCTAACATTTACAGGAACCAAATAGCAACAGTGATAATTGAAGAACATAAGAAAGAAACTGTAATAAGAAAGGGAGTTCGACAAGGATGTTCCCTATCTCCATTACTTTTTAATCTTTACATACAACTAACAGTTAACGATGTTAATGTTACATCCGGAGTAACAGTACAAGGTGAAGAGATAAAGAGGCTACGATTTGCTGATGATATAGTAATTCTAGCTGAGAGTAAAAAAGGATTTAGAATGAACGGCATGGATTTAGTCCTGCGCAAGAATTACCGCATGAAAATAAACAAGAAGAAAACGAAAGTAATGAAATGTAGTAAAAATAATGAAGATGGACCACTGAATGTGAAAATAGGAAAAGATTATGGAGGTAGAAGAATTTTGTTATTTGGAAAGTAGAATTACTAAAGATAGACGAAACAGGAGCGATATAAAATGCCGAATAGCACAGGCGAAACGAGCTTTCAGTCAGAAATATAATTTGTTTAAATGAAAATTTAATTTAAATGTCGGGAAAAGAATTTTGAAAGTATATGTTTGGAGCGTCGCTTTATGTGGAAGTGAAACTTGGAAATATCGGAGTACCTGAGAAGAAAAGATTAGAAGCTTTTTAAATTGGTGCTATAGGAGAATGTTAAAAATCAGATGGGTGGATAATGTGACAAATGAAGAGGTGTTGCGGCAAATCGATGAGGAAAGAAGCATTTGGAAAAATACAGTTAAAAGAAGAGACAGACTTATGGCCACATATTAAGGCATCCTGGAATAGTCACTTTAATATTAGAGGGTCAGGTGGAAGGAAAAAATTGTGGAGGCAGGCAACGATTGGAATATGTAAAACAAATTGTTAGGGGGAATACCGAAATGAAACGACTAGCACTAGATAGGGAATCTTGGTGAGCTGTATCAAACCAGTCAAATGACTGAAGTCATTAAAAAAAAGCATACGAGAAGCCTATCTTCATACAATTCAAGCAACATTTTGGTCATCCCTTGCCTTAAGGGTTGGCCATATCAAAAATCGTTTCAGACAAAAGTTTTATGTAATGTTTAGAGAACCAATGACTTAAAACGATTCTCGATACTGAGACTGTTAAGAGAGGTATGATTTTTTTGTCCTTGAAACTCCATTCTTTCAACCCCCTACGCCAATGATTGGTGATATCAAAAAAATTTACTTAGATAAGTTTTAAGTTTTTATCCAAAGAATAGTAGGAACTTTAAACGAATTCGATATTTTACTTAATAAAAAAGTTATAGTGATTTTTTTTTTCGAATAAGTCCCCCTCCCATTTCTATTCTCATGGTTCATTAACGAACTCGACCGAGATTTTGTGTCGTTATATTTTATGCATCAATTTGAAAGTGATTGGCGCAAAATTACGGTATTTATCGTCCACAAGAATGTGAAATATATATATATATATATGTGTGTGTGTGTGTGTGTGTATATGAACTGACGGTGGTTTTGGGGTTTGGAGGATGTGAAGAAATATCGAAATTTTCCGAAAACTGAATCATGGTACCCATTACAATAGGTAGCTTTCTTATGAAATCAACCTAAAAACTCCTTTCTTTTATAATATTATTATATTAAATAAAATAAACATATATTTTATTAATTAAAGAATAAATTAGTAGCACAGAAAAAAAATAAAAGGTAGGAAGACTTGTGGTAGTCTATAACCAGAGTTTCCTACCTTATACCTGTCCACAACTATGTCCGGTGACCAATTTGAGTATGCCCCGTGCAATGGACTTAATGCGGCCCAATTGATCAGTGGTTTATAGAGATGGCCGAAATTCTTCCAAGTATCAATATACAATAAATACGAAGCATCGAGGTACAATGAATTCAATATTCGGAGGCTGTTTTCGATAATTTCTATTTGAACACTTTTGATAAGAATATGTTTACCCTATTGCTTTCAAATTTGCAGGATTCATTCATGTTATCCCAGGAAAGATTTTAAGTTAAAGGTTCTAGCCCCCTTGGGGTTGAAGTTGTCCATTAAAGAATATTTTTATATTCATTAAAGAAGGAAAATAATAGTAAAAAATTAAATTACTTTCTGTCACCATGGTAACAGTAATAATTTCTGAAATTTTCGTCGTCAAAAGTCTGTGTAATTAGTTATCATAGATAGTACTATTCCGTCTTTTGCAATTCACTTTTCTATATTATTCTCAGAATTAATAATTCGGGGGTCCTGACTAGACAGGAACAGGGAATGGAAAGGTCCTGGGGCTTGCCTGCGCCGACCTGGGCCACGACCGGCTAAATTATTATAATTTATTAAATTATTTATAAAATCTTGAACAGATTTTTTATCTAATTACACAATACGTTTTTGTTAAATTTGTTATTATGTGAAAAATTACGAATGTATTTGAATCCAGAACCTTTTAAATAAAATTTAGAGGCCCTACTATTCCGCTGCACTAAGATCGTGTTTAAAAAATTATGTATACTATTTCTTTATATCTAAAAAAAATAATATTTCCTGAATGCCTGAGTTTAATTAACTAAAAAATTTTTAAAAAATGCCGTTGATCCCAATACGTCGAATACTTTATGATGAGAATAAAAAGTAAAATAAAAATTGGTTTTAATGTAATCAGTAACAAATATTTCAACGATTTTAGCGTTTAAAAAAGATGTAATTTAAACTAATTTAAAAAAAATAAAATAAGGGTGTTTTTAAAATTTTTTATAAAGTTTTTTTTTAATAAAATTCTATTAAAGATATTTAATTTCATAGAAAAAGTTTAGTAAAAAAATAATTTCAAATTAAATTTAAAAAAAATGTAATTAAGAAACTAAGCATTGAGTTTTAAACAATATACCACTTGAATAAATTAATTTAATTAATTTTGAGGAGTATGTATATTTATTGCTAGGAGTGAAATTCAAAATCATGAAAGTAATGAAAAGTCTAGTGATACTTTCCCGAACAAAAATTTTCATTATTATTATTATTATTACTGATTTCTTAATTATTTATTGATTTCTAACAAAATTATTATCTCTACTTAATAATTATTAATAATACAACTTACCTATTTAATTATTAATAAACTTCTACTTACGCTACAGAAACTAAATTAACATAATTTATTTATCCCGTGTTTTGGCGATTTTATGGTACATATATTCTTTTCAATTATTAAGATTTAGTTTTTCGGCGATTTTGGGGTCTTACACTTGATTTAAAAAGATTGATAATCATATATTTTATGCATTTAATGTAAACCTTACATTAGTGCGTTTAAATCACCTTAATTTATTATACCGTTACTGCGTAATGATTGTTACAGCATTTTAATTTTGTCTGCCATTTTGAGGTGAACCCGGCGGCAGAACATGGTCATCCTGTATTTTTGTAATTCTTTAACGATAATCATCCGAATCCGAGATAAAAATCCGAGAAAAAAGGTGTTTACACACATACACACACACACACATATATATATATATATATATATATATATATATTGAATTCAATAACGAACTGTTCGTACGTTGATAAATAAGAATTAGATAATGATATATAAAAACTGGAGGATAATAAATCATTGATTATTAAGAGAGGAAGAAAACTACTCCAAAAATCGCAGAAAGTTTGTTATTAACTAGTAAAATTTCCAAAGAATGAAGTAAAGTAGAGATCAAAAGTAAACTGGTAGACTGACACAATAAAAGAGAGCTTTCATAACATACCTAATGAAGAGAACCTTAGACAAACAATCGAGAAAAGAGAGAAATTTGTGGCAGAATCTTATAATCAAACTAGGTTAGTTGATCATGTATATATTTAGAGATCCAAGTTTAGTTTAGTTAATCCGGTAATAAATGATAAAAAAAAATTGCTGTTATAAAAACAGATAACAGAGGATGTATTAATTATGCTGAGGGTAGTAAAGTACAGCATAGGCAAAAATGTTAAAAGCATCAAACCAGTCAAAGAACACATGTAATTTGTTAGTGTAGATATATGATCAATTTAACCAACCATTTTCAACGTGTTTGAGTAATTTTTAGCTTCAAGCCCACTAAGAACCAATAATAAATAAGTTCCATAAGAACCGATATTTTTTTTGCCAACAATATTTAATATTTTTATTTTATTATAAATGCAATGTAGGAGGTTAAATGTGGAAAAATATGCCAGCCGAATGACCGTCGGTAGACGGGAGACTTAGTAAGTTTTCAAGTACATATTCACATGTCTGTAAGTCAATTTCTTCAATAAGCGGAAAATTTCGTTCTTCAACTCTTGGATTGACTGTGGCTTATTGGAATACACAATCCGCTTCGAATAACTTCCACAAAATGTAATCGTAAATGTTAGATAGCACGACTTTTTTAGCCAGTTCTAATCTCCAAAACCAAACATTATTCGACTCTTGGAAATTTTTTTTCTGTAATAATCGAATATACATACTTTCTGGCAGATTTATTGGAACTATATATCTTCCAATTCTGACAAAAAAATACATAACTAACACTAGCATAATTCTCGAAAAAATAGGGCACAATCACTCCCTCAGCTGAATTTGCGCACTATACTGTCACTTTTTGTGGATGCATGGATGCGTGTGAATTATACTTGGGTTTTCACTACCCAAAATTTGATAATTTTTTTATTCACGAAGATGGAAACGAGCTTTATCCTAAAGATTATCTTCCGCTGATATTCTTCATCAGTTCCTTATATTCCAACACCCAATTAACGAATTGATGATCTACAGAAATCAGATTTTTGGTCAATTGAATTTTGTATGCGTGAAGGGAAAGGTATTTTATCAAAATTTGTTAATATTGTAGCCCGTGAAATGCTTAACTATTGTGCTCGATGACGTATTAATGTTTTAAGATTAATTATTATACTTTCATCCACTTCAGCGATGTTTTATGCAGACCGACCAGAAATTTGAATTACACTCGGTGTATATCGTGTTTGAGGGATTACGTACGCCAAAATCTTTTAATTAACACTTTTTCAGTTGACCGAGATAGGTCTACTGAAACGAGTACGAAATTTTCTCGTTGTTTCCGCCACATTCTCTTCATTTTTGTAATGGATTTTTCCAATAAACATACGTTGTTCTAAAGTGTAACTTGGCATTTCTTATAATAACCTCTTACTAAGATAAATATTAAATATGGTGGCTTAGAATTTTTTACTTCAAAAATGGCCGTAATTTAATTTTTTTTTACCTCCCGGACTACCATTAGATATTGCTTCAGAGGTTGAGATGAATGATTTTTAGCGACCAGTTTTTAATTAAGATACCTTATACTAACTCCACAGATGAAAAAATAGACAGTAACTTTCTAATATTATCCAAATTATAACAACTTAACGAAAAGTGAGATTTAGAGTTTGAAATTTTTTTCTAAGCTTGATAAATTTACAGAATACAGAAATAATAAATGATTAAGAAATCCTATTTATGATTAAGATTATGCAAATATATATATCACCAATATATAAATATACTACCGGATGATCACAGATGCGTCAACCAACTACTACAACCACCAAAAAAGAATTATTTATGTGGATGATGAAATATAGTAATCTACTTTTCTAAAAAAATATTCCGTAAAATTTTATTAAAAAAAAAAACAAAATCAAATTCAGGGCAACTGTTGTAATAAAATAATTTATTAATAACATAACGCATCATCGTTTCATGCAACATACACATATACACAAATACATAAATGTAGAAGACAGCTGAGGGCCATATACCTGGCAAACAAATTCAAGGCCGATGGATTTGGCAAACTTCTATTTTACTCCTTCAGAGACGATAATTTTTTTTTTTTAATATTATTAGCATTAGACAGTGTAATGTACTTCAAATGATCGCATTTATTGAGATTAGGTCCATTTAAATTTTATATGTACAATAATTATACTTTAGATTATTTTATTTGTTATAATTTTAATTTAAAATAACAAAATGAATTATTAATTAACCATTAATTAAAAATTTAATATGTTTTAGATTGTTATTTTATATTTATATGTAATTAACCTTAAAATTTAACTGGGATTCACTTAAAGAATACATTTCTACAAATATCACCTGAATCATACAGTTCTGTATATAATTTTATGAATCGTATAATTATATTCAAAACAAATATTACTTTTTTTCTAATACTTTTATTAGAAAAGTAAAATATGGTTGACTCGCATCAACAATTAAAGTCATTAGCGACTTATAGTGCAATGTAACATGTGGTTAATTGAAATTCAACCACTAAAATGACCCACCGGGTTGGTCTAGTGGTAAAGTTGTCATCGCAAATCAGCTGATTTCAAAGTCGAGAGTCTAAGGTTCAAATTCTAGTTTTATACGGATTTCAATACTAGATCGTGGATATCGGTGTTCTTTGGTAGTTGGGTTTCAAGTAACCATACATCTCAGGAACGGTCTACCTGAGACTGTACAAGAATAACATCATTTACATTCATACATATCATCTTCATTCACTCTCTGAAGTAATACCTGAACGGTAATTCCCGAAGGCTAAACAGAAAAAGAGACAGTTAAAATGTTAAGTTTATTTTGATATCTGTACGACTCAGCGCCAATTACGTTATGATGTTAAGGCCAACTTACCTCTGGCGCATAAAAGAAATAGATGACCAAGGTTTACATTTATGCAAGTCAGGTAAACTGAATCATACGATGACCGTTATAAGCTTGGTACTTTTCCTGATGAGAGAAGTATGCAGGTAGTTAGGTGGATTTCCTTCAATCGGTATACTACACAGTCTCTTTCTGGATATAGTGTTTTTCGAAATAAGTTAGCCAGATATAGTTTGATTAATTCAGGCTTGTGTCCGGAGTTATTTGGTGATTTGATGATGTCCACCACGTCTCATATCTGTTCCGGGTTCGAGGCTGAACGTAACAAATTATCTAGAGAGTTTACGAGGATCAACTCTGGTTTTATACGGATTTGAATACTTGATTGTGGATACCGGTGTTCTTTGGTGGTTGGGTTTCAATTAACCATACATCTCAGGAATGGTCGACCTGAGACTGTACAAGACTACACTTCATATTTACATTCATACATAACATCCCCTTAAGGCGGATGTTATGATGAGGTGCCTTGTTTACAGAGCTTATTAGAGAAGTGGCGAGACAAGTAGATAGGAATGTACTACGGCGTAGCAATTTGTTGTACACCATAATAGAGGGAGCAGTTGAAGGGAAGAATGCAAGGGAAAGACCATTGGGTTGGTCTATTGGTGAACACGTTTTAGCAAATCAGCTGATTTCAAAGTCGAGAGTTCCAGCGTTCAAGTCCTAGTAAAGGCAGTTATTTTTATATGGATTTGAATACTAGATTGTGGATACCGGTGTTCTTTGGTGGTTGGGTTTCAATTAGCCACACATCTCAGGAATGGTCGACCTGAGACTGTACAAGACTACTACATTTCAATTCATACATATCATCCTCATTCATCCTCTGAAGTAATATCTTATGTGGTTCCGGAGGCTAAACAGAAAAAGAAAAGAAAAGGAATAAAGGAATGTTGGTTCTAAAACAGAATGGAACAAATAGGTTAGCATAAGGTAGAACTGCCTGGAGGAGGAAGACTGCTGCAAACCATTCCTAGGATTGATTACTAAAAGAAGTCTCATGAATGTCAGTACTTATATTATTTTAAAAAAGGATTAATCTTTATTAATTTAATTTTTATGTTTTTACTTATGTATTGGTTTTTTAGCACTGTATTACTCATATAAACATTCCCTGAGCCATTCATTATAATGTAGTAACATTATATATATATATATATATATATGTAAATCTGTAGACCATTTGTACTTTACCCCATACTGAAATAAACAATTTTATCACCTTCGTCTAATCCTCTGATTAAAAAAAATCTTTTCAAAATAACTCTTTGCCTTTGCATAAACAAATAGTGAGGATGGTAACCACCTTACGGCGGTTCCGGAGACTAAACAGAAAAAGAAAAAAACACTAAAGAATACCCGTATCCTCACGATCTAGTATTTAAATCCGAATAAAATCAACTACCTTTATTAGGAGTTAACGTAATTAGGATTTAATATTTAATTTAACTTTTTTAATTATATTTAACATACGTTGTTTATGAACTTAATTTATTCTAAAATATTTTAAGTTGGCAACAGTTTTTCTGTAATCTATAAAAAAAGAGAAAAAGTTATCAGGAATTAATTTTAAGATTAGAATTTTTATGGGATATTTTAATAATTACCGGTATATCTATAAATAAAACTTCAAATATTGATTATTTTTATTTATTTATTTGTCTTATTTTTTGTTTCAGGTACGTATCAATTTATTTGCCAAATTTTTTACGTGAGTAAAAGTTATTTTTTTTATTAGGCTACAATAGCTTGTAATAAAAATTTAAACACGTATGTTTTATATAAATATCTCCTACCTATATATATATATATATATGTATGTATGTGAGTGTGTGTGTAGGTAGATAATTCTCTTAACAGTTTGCATATTTTACTTTCCCGGAGAATATAGATAGAATATCTATATTACAGGGGAAAATATGGTGATATGTTAAAAATAAGTTATCCAGGGTTTTACAAATCTTTACGTTTTAGGGTTCAACTAGTTCATCTAGACCAAAGAAAACGTACGTATGTATGTCCGTCGGTGTGTTGCACTGCTTTTGGCCTTATAACTCAGGATTGAAAAAATCGATTTTCTTCAAACTTAGGTCAAATATTTTTATATATGAGAGATCATTAATTTTTCCAAAATTCGTTAAGCGGATGGGGTATATCGCGAAAAAACAATTTCGATTTTCTTCAGAGGCATTTTAGAGAAAACTTTAATAAAGCAAATATGTTACTTACACTGGATATGTAAATACAATAAATAGAAAAAAATATCAACCCCCTACCTTTTAAAAGTTAAATTTTATGCTCTATCTCTCTTTGGGTTTAATATTTAAACAATATTTTTGGTATTTAAACATCATATGCAGGGCTAACAAAATTTCAAAATTTATAAACTCCTGACCTTAAACATAGAAAATGTTTTTTAAGATTTTTACATTCTTGTTTTAGCCTTTATTAAAGGAGGTGTAAAATTTAGAGAGAACTTTACTTAAGCAAATTTTTTAAGGTTAACCTAAAGTTGAATATTAAAAAAATATGTTTTTAAATTTATTCCCCACCGTTTGTCTTGACCGGCGTAACCGGGACAATCAATACTTTACTTTTTTTATCAATACAATACTTTGGCAGCTTTTTTGAGTAGATATTAACAGTTAGTAACAAAAATCAGTGAACTTCGGTTATATTTATTATCAGCAAAGCAAAAAGACATAAAACAGAAAGAAATAATTAAAATATTAGGAAAATACTTATTTTAATCTATTACGTGATATTGTCTCGATGAAATATAAGCTTAATATTACATCGTTTGCCTGAAGATCATGCGGAGCAACATTTTGCATTCAATTCTCTTTTTTATGGCGTTTTATTTGTGATTTTCTGTTAATCCTTCATTGTTTCACTCTATTTTTCATTCTCTCTTCTGAACAGACACTGTTGCTTTCGTTTTCATTTTGATAATAGAACGAATAAATAAGTACATATGAAATAAAATAATAGAAATAACAATTTATAACTTTAATAATTATGGAAGGACTAACTACGTCATAATTTTCAGCAGGAATTTTCTGACAGTAATATTCAGATCAACATCATTGCTGATTATCGAGGCGGATTAGTGTCGCTCTAGGGAAGTATGACATCTGGAGGTTCCGGATTCAATTTCCGGTCAGGTGTAAGATATTTCACACGCTACACATCAGCCATCAGCAGCCATCGTAGAGCACCTGCCTACCGTTGTTCATATATAAGTTAATAAATAATTAAATACAGAGGTTGTGGGTTTAAATCCCGTCAGGCTTGGCATTTCTTGCGACCAAGAAAGTGTTAGGAATTTCTTTATAAATTTCATCCTAATTCTAATATACGGATCTAAAACACGGACAACTTCAGATAGGGAAGAGAGTAGAATACAGGCGGTGGAAATGAAATTTTTGTGAAGTATAATGGAGAAAACTATAAGGGACAGAATTAGAAATGAGAGTATTCAATGTAGCTTGAGGATAGAGAGAATGATTGAAAAAGTTAAGAGGAACAGAATTATATGATTTGGGAATATGGTGAGGATGACGGAGGAAAGCGTTCCAAAAAAATGCTGGAAGTGTGGGTAGGGGAAAAGTAACTGCGAGGTAGACCTTGAAGGCGTTGAATGGAGAAGGTGAAAGAGGATATTAGCAAGAGATTTTAAGAAGCAGAAAGGGTGATAGAGGAGAAATAGTAGAGAGAACGAAGGCGATCACAGAAGAACCGCTCGAAACACGGCAATGGTAAGGGCTAAGAAAAATCTTAATATTGTTATATTACGGCCGACCGAGTTTGGTTAACTGAGGACCGTGTGAAGCATATTTTGAACTCATTTCAATTTCTTTTGGGAGTTTTTTTCCCCTGGTTTCCAACAGACGTTGTTGGTTTTTTCTCCTTCTTTTGGAAACCGATTGTATCAGTTTTATGAACGTTGTTATATCTTGTACTGTTTCTTCAAATATTTTCATTTTTTAGTGTTTTTTGAACAACTGAGATCTATTGATTTCCGTTCTTTTTGTTATAAATTTGGTTGAGGATTTGTTTTGGAAGTGAATGCATAAATGGCGGGAGTATCACAATTCTCCCCTCGAATCGCAGAGCCTGGACAGTGTCCCTTGCTGCTGTATGATTCTATAATCGGGCGTGTTTCAAGGGTTTATTTTTAGTGTCGGTTATAAGTTTTCATTTTTGTTAAATTTATGGACGGATTTGTGACTAGCATTCTTTATTTGTTTTATAAGTCTGTTACTAATCATTCTCATAAAATAGACGAAGAGCTTAGCTCTTCTTTTTCTGCTGGAATCGGACATTTTTGTTTTGTTGAATTTGTTAAGATCATTATTACTTCTGAATTTGTAATCATTTGCACTTATTTTTTGGTTCTAGGATTTTTCTCACGGTTTTTCTTTCTTTCTACTGAATTTATTTCACGTGGTTTCTAAGTCAAGATGCATTCTGATGTGTACAGGTCTTCTGATTTAACTACCTGAAGGCCTGGTAATTACCTTAATTGGGATATCTATCTTTAAATGCCCGATTTTTGGCTTTTATTGAGATCTTCTTTGTTATAAAATATCTTCTGTTGGTAGGCCAATTCCTTTGTACTTTTTTGAGCAAATAAATAAATAAATAAATAAAAATGTAATATTTTTATTTAGATAACGTTTAGTAATGTTCACTTAATTGTGAACATTACTTTTAATAATTAAAACGTTTTCCCCTATTTGAAATGCAGCTTGTTATAAATGAATGATTAACTATTACAATAATAATGATAATTAATTACTTTAGATTATGACCCTTCAGTTAAGTACTCACAAGATGCGATACCACTTTATCAAGTGGTTCAGTTCAAGAGCCAGGTTTGTAACACAGTACATAGCTTACAATCCATTAAAGATAAGATGCCACTACATTAAATTTTATTTTTAAATCAGTACATAAATCAAAAGTGTTTGTACAAGTATAACCTAATATAAAAATGAGGGAAAAATTCAGTCGCCTGACATAATAATCTTTAAATATATGTATTGTCCTGACCTGTTTTTTTTCGTTCCGAATAATAAGGATCACGTTTACATTTTTTAACTTTTGTTTCTTTTCCCAAAAGGTAAAATAACTACCACTTATGAAATATATAAATATTGAAAAGCTCCCAATGAGGGATTATTACTGCAATTAAGAAAACGTGCAAAATCCAAATATTTTTGTTTTTGGACTTTTTTGGTCTCGATTGGAATCAAAAGGGGAAGAAGTGCACAACGTGATGTTACAACAGTTCTAAATCCAAAATTTCAACATCCTACGGTTAATAATTTTTGAGCTATGTGCCTTTATGCTAATAACAGATACATACATCACGTCGAAAATAGTCAAAATAGATTCAGGAATGGTCAAAATGGATATTCCCGTTGAAACCTGAAAACCAAAATTTTTCGCGATCACAATACTTCCTTTACTTCGTGCAAGGAAATACAAAAACAGAAAAACTGAAGTACTACAAATACTGTTTTTGATTGCTTTTTAACTTAATTCCACATACCATCAATATAAAACGCGCGAAAATTCTAATTATAAAATCTTAAATCTTCTTTTACCGAGATTGACGTGTTTAGGATCAACCAGGCTTTCAAAAATTTCTATAAATTTTTAAGTAATATCTATTTCATTTAGAGATTTTTATTGTAAAATAATTAAAATAAAAAAACTGTTCGTTTTGATGATCTGAATGAAAAATCTATGTAATAATGAAAAAAATAACCAATTTACCATCACGTTTAACATAAAAAGTTTTAAATAAAAATATTATTAAATACTTCACGTCACTGTTTGGAACATACAAGTAACTTGCACAACAGAATAATTTACCGGTGGATTGTCTTTTGAGCAAATATCTGCAGTAGAAGCTATACGGAGTGTAGCGGGAGGTGTCGACAAACGTAAGGGATATGTTTGTTTTTAATTATTACCAATAATATAATTTATTGTTAATTATTTTTAATTTAATCAGTGAAGAGGAAGTGAATAACAGGAACAAAATTGTCAAACTGCATAAGTTTTTGCGAACACTTTAATAATTTCAGTAATATTTTAGCTGTTTATGAACCGATTTGAACAAAAAAGGTGTCATTTTATTTAAAATTAAAAGCTTAAAATTTTATCTTGTGGACAGAATTAATAAAGATTATGGATAATATTAATTGGATAAAATTATTATACGTAATCTCTTAATGATTTAAATGGCTATCAATTTGGAAATTTCAAAGGTAAAATTTTCAAACTTATTTTATTATTTAAGAATATTTTGCTGTGTGCATTAAAATACCTCAATCCGTTCTTAGGAAATAGATTTCTATTGAAAAAACAAAAAATATCGGATGAGGGAAAATTAAGCGAAATGGGCATTTTAAGTTTGGCCAACAACTCCCAGCAATACTGTGCAGGGCGTTTCATAATGTTCTTAGGAGTTACAAAAATTCAGAACAAAAAAGTATTTCATTTACCTAAATGAAAGTTGTACGAGGTGATGCAGGAACTCAAACAGTTTTTGTTAAAATCTATAAATGTTCAATATGTGCTCCTCTGGTGACACGGCACACATCAACACGAAAGTCTAGCTCTTGCCAAACTCGTTCTAACATGTCATTTTCGATAGAGTTGATTGCATTGATTATGCGATCCTTTAGCTCAGCGATATCGTGCGGCATTGGTGGGATAAACACCTTATCTTTCACGTAACTCCAGAGAAAGAAATCACATGGCGTAAGGTCTGGTGATCTTGGTGGCCACAGCATAATGTGTTGGTCTTCTTCAGACGCACGTCTTATCCAGCGCCGAGGTAATGTTGTGTTAAGGTACTGTCGAACCTCTTTATGAAAATGGGCAGGACAATCATTTTGCTGGAAAATGAAGTCGTTGAGTGGCGGAGGCATAAGTCATAATTGTAACATATCCAGGTATATCATGCCGGTTACTGTCGTTTCCATAAAAAAGAACGGCCCATACACTACCTCACGAGAGATCGCACAAAAAAAAACGTTTACTTTCGGGGAATCCCGAATGTGTTCCACATAAGCGCGTGGGTTTTTAGTTCCCGAAACTCGCACGTTATGACGGTTTACTTTGCCGCTAATATGGAAAGTAGCTTCATCGCTGAAAATTATCTTGTTTAGAAAACCTTCATCTAACAACATCTTTTCCTGTAACTGTAAACAAAAATCGAGCCTACGTGTTTTATCTCCATCAGAAAGACGCTGGATTAATTGAAGATTGTACGGTTTACATAGTAAACGTTTACGGAGATCTCTCCACACTGTTGTTTTCGGAATTCCTAATTCTCTGCCTGCAGCCGCAGTCGATTTTGACGGGCTGCGAATGAAAATTGCACGCACACGTTCGACATTGACTTCTGAGGTTGATGGACGACCAGTTGATTTTCGCTTGTACAAGCAACCGGTTTCACTGAATTGTTTATACCACGTACGAATTGAATTGTCACTTGGTGGCTCCTTATGAAATTTCAACCGAAACGCACGTTGCACAGAAATTACTGACTTTGACAAGTGAAATTCTAACACACAAAACGACTTCTTACTTCCCGTGGCAGCCATATTCTCTACTGTCAACGCCTAGCGAACAAATGGGTTACTAACTGCCTGGTATATGTGGAAAAAACAATTTGAAGTACTCTTTCGTACAGTACTTGTTTTATTCTTATGAGTGAAATAGTTTTTTGTTAATGAATTTTCGAAACTCCGAAGAACATTATGAAACGCCCTGTATTTAATCAAGTATACTTAATACAGTAATTTTTCTTCTTTCACATCAATGAACTAATACTGTTGCAGTTATTTTAAACGATTCATTTTAAACTATATTTTATTTCATCAAATTTTGTAATAATGGTTATTATTAACACCATATTATCATTAGTAAAAACATATGGTGTTCTACCGAATGGCAAACCCTTATACCATTGTCTCCAATTATCCTGGTCCAGTGTCTATTTTTTGGTCTTTACATATTCTTACTATATGTATCAGTATCATCTCTTCCATCTTTTCCATCAAGTGTTTCTTCTTATCAAGTGCCCATAAAAAATGTAATTAATAACCCGTTTCTTCTAACTATATTATTCAGTAAAATTTACTTTTCTCTTTTAAACTCCATATAGAAATACCCTATCTAAGCAATCCTGCTAAGCACTTCCTCATTTATCACCTGGTCATCAACATTCTTTTCTCTATTTTTTTCTATATCCATGTATCAAAATCGTCAGTCTTTCTCAGAATATTTCTTGTTTAATATGAATGACACATATCAATCTATACGTAGCATTTTATCATACTTTTTTACAATATTAAATTCATATCGCAGCATAATAATGGTTGTTCTTGTTATGATCTTGCATTCTCTGTATTAAATATTCTCATAACGTTAGTTTTCCTCATATTTCTTTTGATTCTATTCTTCTTTAAATCCTTAAATCAAAAACAACCAAATCCCGTAAACATCTACCAGTGAATATTCTTGGATATTACGAATTTACCGTAGGAAATGAAAAAGAAATCTAATAGGCCATATTTAATTTTTTTTTAATTAGTATTTTTGTTTACACATGCGTAAATGTTTGGGAGATTAAAAGCTGTAAAAAAAGGAAAATTTCCTTAGTGTTTCTTTCTTTTCTTTAAGAAAAATAATTGTATAGTTTAAAATCAAAAATTTTTGGAAAATAAGATTAGAACACCCTCGATTTTTAATCTTTATTTTAAAACGAGTAATTTAATTAAAACTCATTGGTAATGATATAAATAAAATTTTCCTAAATTTCACGTATATTTCTTTTTTATGTAGGTTTCGTTTTCATTTCTTAATTCTTTACACTCTTACATACATAAGGAGTTTTTTGATAAAAATAAATAGTGATAAATGAAATTTTTTATAGAACCAGTATTGTTTTATTATGATTAAAATAACATGAACTGCTAATCACTAATAAAAGTAGATGAAAAGAATTGTAATGAAGAAGTTTTAGCAGAATAATCGAAAAAAAAATGATTAAAACACATTTCTGATCTCTGTTGCAGCATTGCAGCCAGACCAGTATGAATTAATAAAAGTAAAAAAAAAAATACTGTTATTATATGTGAAAAATACTTATTTATTTAATGATATTTAAAAAAAAATACTATTCAGAATAAATAATAAAAGATGTTTAAAATTATTATGATGCATTCTTATAACGAAAAAGTATCATCAGTTTTTGATAAAAACATATCACTTCCGCATTGAACTGTTATACGTAGAATGACGTAATTTATTTCATTAACATTGTGTGTTACCATATTTTTCATGGTATTAGTACATGATATCATTTATAATTAAAAATTTATCTGAGTTAGTTACGTTTACAATTAGCAGATTTAATTTATACATTACCTTTGTGCAATTTCTTGAAATAATTACATTGTATTAAACTGAAGAAGGAAAAAATAAAAAAAAGATAAAAAACTTTTGGAAATTAGCCATATAAGTGTTTACAACCTAATGAGCCATGTATGATGAACCGGCGATGCTCCAAGAAAGTTAGGCTTAAAAGTAAAAAAAAAAAAAAAATAATAATAGAAACATTTAAATTTTGTAGCAACAACTTGTTAATGAATAGACGCGTATCATTTTCAAATTTATACAATATAACAGATTTAAATTTCAAATATCTGTAATAAGAGGGAAGTATAGTTTAAATGGTATTTTAAATATATTTAGAGTAAGAAAACGCAGATTTAAAATCTTTATATTTTATAACGA
Source organism: Lycorma delicatula (assembly GCF_047948215.1). Taxonomy (NCBI): domain Eukaryota; kingdom Metazoa; phylum Arthropoda; class Insecta; order Hemiptera; family Fulgoridae; genus Lycorma; species Lycorma delicatula. Next base: position 70,886,240 of record NC_134464.1, on the reverse strand, counting down.
AATCAAAAAGTATGGTGCGGTTTGATCATTATAACTGGTTAATAAGGATATATTCCGTAGGTGGGTGTGCTTGTATATTTCAAATAGTTACAATGTACTGAACAGGCTGTTCTAGTATTGTTTTTGCCCTTTAATCACTATTATGTAGGAACAATAAATTTGTGCATATTTCTATCTGCATATAGTCTGCTGTTATTAATAAATATTTTGCATAGTTTAAATTGTGTGTTGTGATGTGTAAATGCTTTGTGTTCTTCGAAACGTGTACGGAATAATATACTCGTTCAATAGAGCATGTTAGGTAATCTTATAAACTCCAGTTTGCTAATGCTTTGGGTGTTAGAGTTTTTTTGTGTTTTAATTAATATTTTTTTTTAGTTTAGTCTCCTGAAGAATGATACAGTGCGTTTTAATTTTCATCTATAATGTATTAAAATTTAAAAACGCTCAATATCAGCCAAAAAAACTTTACCCGGTACAAATCAGTGATAGAAAAGTATTTCTGTAATATAATGATTTGTTTTTTATTTATTATCTGCTTTTAGGAAATGAGAGTTTTAAAACTTGATAAGAATCAGTAGTTTCGTTTCAAACAAGTTATCGGTAATTTTAATGGTTTTCAATGGTACTACATTCAACTTTAAAAACCTTTAAAGGAAAAAAAATTAAACTGTTTACAAGACTTCATTGAAATATTTAGTTTAACATGTACGTTCCTCTTTTTGTACAGGAGTACAAATGTACAAGCATTAAGCAGAATATTTTTAGGTATCTAAGGAAACGAAATCACAAATCTAATCTTACTTTCAGTGTAAATATAAAAATATTAATTACATACATATTCATTAAATCATAAATGTAAAAAGAAATCCATCAGTGATTTTTTCAAGGCATATTCTATGTTTCACAAATAGGAATATGTTTATATCTAAAAGTGCTATCGGTGATAAATTTTTAATGTATTTTTTAAAACAAAACCCCAGTATTTATCCATGAGAAATCAATGGCCATGAAAACAATTTTATCGGAACTATAAACCAACTGGGTGACAAAAAAATTCGGTTCAAAAAAGAAAATTGCTAGAATGGTAGAACTGCATGACTGGTTTCAGTTATGCCAAAGTTTCTAATTTCACTGGATTATTTTTATATAAAAAAGTGACTTTAAGTATAAAGTGACCATGTAAAGGATATTCGAACAAGCTCGCTACTGATTTAAATTTGGTAAAAATTCATTCACTATTAGAATAAGTACATATGAATTTATAATTTCAAAATTACAAAGCATTCAAAATTACAAATTTCAAAATTACAAATTACAAAGCAATTGCAAGTGTTGATTGCAATCTGATAGAAGATTTTTGTGTCAGTTGAATGATGAAATGACAGATGGCGAATATGCCAACACAGTCTCATATTAAAATATTCCTAAGCAAGAAAACCGGTACACCGTTTGGATGCCTACTGGATTGAATTTTTCCTAATTTAAAAGATACTAAATTCAGTAAATTAGTCGCGCCACTGGTGTATAGATAAACATGTAAAAAGGTCTATTACTGTAAATCTGGTTAATTTGCCAGATTATAAAAATTCAAATTAGCTAAGGTTAAAAGTTATGATATATCTGTTTTGTATTCAAAACATTACTGATGCAAACCATCTCACGGACCATATTACTGAATTATATAGGTCAATAAATAAGAATTGCACAGCATGTTAAGGTGATCAGGATTAGATCTTCTTAAAATAATTTGTAATAAGATGAAATGAGCGTTAACATAGTTTTAGATTAATCATTGTTTAAAATCAGCAGTCTTAATCGAATTGGTAAATTTATTTTAAAATTATGTAATGTTAAAACATTATTATAAAGGAAAAAAAAGCATTAAATTCATCGTTATGTGACGTCTGATGATCCACCAATCAGCACCAACAATAAAGTATATAACAGGTTAGTTCACAACTTGAATCCCCTCTACTTTAATTCAACCAATGAATAGAAATTAAGTTAGCCCGCAGTTTTCATTGGATAACTCTCAGTTACTTTTAAACCAATCATTAATACGCTGACATTATATTTACATTTTTTTCTTAACTACAATATAAAAAATAATAAATTAGACGTAGATTTTGTCAAATTTATTTATTTAATTTTTTGAACGGTGATAAAATTATTAGAAATCTTCCATGTTAACAAAAGTGAATGAATCTTTAAATATTCTCAATAACAGTAACAATTATAAAATAATAATAATCAATAATAATTTGTAAATAATCCTACTTAAAATTGCATACAGTAGCGTTATGCTAATTAACCTAGCCTTCAACAAAAATATGTTGCCAGTTATTCGTGCCAGAATGTCCCATGTATGAATATTATAAAATAAACATCAGCTGTTACTAATATTTCTAACCTATTTACACTGGTTTAAAATTAGTAGTGTATTAGATTTATAAAATTAGAGAAAGTTAAAACGTGAAATTTTTAAAGGTATTTTCTACAGCATTCAACCAGATATATCATCTATAATAAAACAATATCAATATGTTTATAAATAACAGGAAACAGATTGCTTATACATAAATTTAAATCATTTTTTACTGTAAGAAAAATAAGGTGGTAGCCTTCAATCAAACATCTAATAGGTGTTTTTGGTAAATTTATTCTGACTTACCCAAAAATATTATGGCTGAACTTTAAACTATTATTTCATAATTCAAAACGGTTTTTTGTGTATAATTTTTTTTTTAATTTGCATTTCAGTTTTCGTAAAAATCACTTTTAGTTTTAAATTTCCATTAAAAATGAAAGAATTAAGCACAGTGAGGTATATAGACATAATTTTGTAATTGTTTTTGTAGTAGTATCTGTTAATGAGATATTCAGTGATGTTGTGTAAAGGGAAATTTACGGTAACAAAATTTCCCACTGGCCTATCAATTTCATCGAGTGATCAATTTGCAGGGGTCCACTTTACTTGGAAACGTATTTTCATCATCAATATATCCTAGTGAAAACGTTCACCATTCTCATCACTTACAACGCCAAGATCAATTCGAAAAAATCCAAATATGAATGTAACAATTGTGTTTTTTTTTTTTTTTTTTCCCGGGCCGGATCCTGCAGTTAAGTATTACACAGTCCAGGGAAGTGTTCTATACTCTAACGGGCCTCCACGTTTCGGCCCGTCGGTCGAATCTCACTTTGCGCCCGCCTCAAACCCCCAGAGTAGGATCCATCAGGACCAGCTATGCCGTCCCTGGGTCCCCACTCCGGAAGCCGGGATTCAGTCTTTATGCCAATGCCTCTAACGGGGACACTCCGAGTGGGGCATCTCCACCGGGACTCGGTCTTTTTCGCTCGGCGGTGCGCGAGAGTCCCCTTGTTTTATCTCTACCGCCCACTCGTGCAAGCACGTGCGAACGGCAGCTCTGCAGTGGGCTGTCCCTCATCCACGAGCTCCCCGATCCTTCCCCTGAAGAACCCTCGCCACGAACTCTGCTATGGTATCAAAACTTTTGGGGTATCTGCAACATGGTGGCGATGATATTCTCCACGCTGAGCGGTCCGAAAATCACCGAGTAATTCTAAAACAATTGTGTTTTAGAAACATGTTGTATCACGGTTTTTTTCTAATATTCAGAAAGTTCATTCACCGAGTTCTCGGTCTTCCGTTTGTTCAGGAATGATTTTAAATATTTTGAAATGATATTTGTGTTTCTTTCTCAGATTCATTCGAATTCCTCTCAAAGTTCGAATCTTTCAGACGTATAAATATGTTTCACTCAGTAGGAATATTTTCTATTTGCATTATCTATCGTTGGGTGAATAGTTTTATCTCAGTACTATATAAACCACTGATGATCGAAAATTACTGAATAATTCGTTACGAAATTTTAATTGTAGCTTTCTTATGAGCCCATAATGTTTACCACAGCTCAAACCTCACCAATTTTACTAACATATAAATCATAAGTAAAATTTAAACAAACATTACCCATAACTTCTTTTAATACATTTAATGCGATTGTCTTTAAAAGATCAGTTTGTATTATTATCGATATATATGTAAAAAGAAATTAAAGGTTGATAATAAAATTAAAGGGAATGAGACTAGTTTAACAACGTTTTGAAGCCATGAGGCATATTGAAATTCAGTATCAATACCATGTACTCAGAAATTTATTATGTGTTTAACTAAATTTAATCTCATTGTCTAATCTGGCGGCGACCCAACTCATCCTCACGCGAGCAAAGTAGCACTCTGTAGACTTATAAATTGAACTAAGAAGTTCCTTCAGATTTAGATGTACACGTAATTGACATAAATACGACTTTCAATTTGGTAATAATATTTTCATAATGTCTAGGTGAGCGAGGTCAAAGATTGGAAGAAGAACTTCTGGTGCTAATAGAATTTATGATTGTAAAAAACGTGAGTCTACGGCAGATCGTTCTCAAAGACTTGAAGAGCAACGTATACGCTTGGCTTAAAATCGAGTTCAACCTTGGAGAAATATGTTACATCTCATATCAACTTTTGATTATCACCCTGATTTAACTGAATTTGAAAGATATCCAAATAGGTAACATGGTTAAAATATGAAACCATTGCAATGCCAAAAAAATGGAATGATGAAACTCCTGGATTTCGCTACGCTGGGGCAAAGTAGTTTTTGAATAACTTCAATATCCTTCTCGTTTCATTACAAATATGATTTTGGGAATACATCTATAATCTAAACATTTTATTTTATTCGCTAAGTTGTGAATAGAGGTAACTTTTGAGAGCAACAGCCTACACCTACACATAACTACTAAAAAACTATTTCCAATCTTTATATATTTAAAGCTTTATATATATATACATCGGTTTAGTTGATAGTGCACAGGAACAGATACGCAGCTAATAATATTTTGCGCAACCTGTTAGCGAGCCTGTACAGCCTAGGCGCCCGTAAATGGGGTTCCTCCATCTCTATTAAAAATAAATCTGTGTACATCGAGAGAGAAGCCGCGACGTGAATGTTAGTTAATTGATAAATAAATGTTTTGAATCGTAAAAGTTATCATCAGTTACGATAATCATTTACAATCGTAAAAGTTATTGATCAAGCATGTAAGACAAGACATAAATATTAAAAATTAAAACAAAACACGACTTCAAAAAAAAAAACAATTGCTGACAAACACCTCTTTAATGTAGAATAATTACTAATATAGGATAATTAAAGAGCGTGCGTCTGACAATTTTATATATAGTACAATTTTTTTCAAAGTTTTTAACATATATATCTATATATATATATATATGTGTGTGTGTGTGTGTGTGTGTGTGTGTGTATTTATATAGCCTATGACACTCCCGGTATCGAAGGATTCCAACGCGGGATCGTATATTTAAATCGGTTCAGTCGTTGAGCTGCTTTGCTAAAACAAACTTATATAAATATACCCTAAATACATTACACTCTTTTTTGGACAGTCGTGTAAAAATAATAGTACTTATTAATTCTTAGTTAATTGATATTACTAGTATACTGTTTTAAAAAGAAGCTGTATTATTTACGTAGAATGTATTATAAACTACTCAAAACGAAAGTTTCTGTAGAAAAGAATTCAATTGATGTATTAGTGTAAACAATTAAAACATAAATATATATATATATATACATACATACATAGTTATACTTAAGAAAGTCATTAGTATCAATTTAAGTAAACGATTCTAATTGTAATTTGTCGTAATATTATGAAATAAATCTATAAATAAATATAAAAATTAAAAATCATCAAAATTATTAAATTAAAAATTAAAAATATGTAAAAAAAATCCTGGTTTTTTATAATTTTAAATTTACCGAATAAATATTACAATTAATATATTATCCAGATTATTATAATTTATTTATATTGCTAATAATAAGAGAATAAAAATATTCCTTCCATCTTGCAACAAATTACCGAAAATAACTCTTCGCAATCAACAGGGAAGGAGATAGAAAGTCGCGAAATAAATTATTAAATACTTATTTCTAGTCATTTTTGTATTAAAAGAAATGTTTATTTAAATTTATTTGGACAGTATTAAAGAAATAAATGAAAAGAAAATAGAGTATACAATTTTAATCATTAATTTATTTTTACGTTATCCTTTGAATTAACCTTACAAAATAAAATTCATCAAATGTATTTTCAAATATAGCAATCAATAAATAATCTCATAAGTTAGAGATATCCATATTCATTATATAATAGTCTTTTCTTACGATAAATTTGTCTTAATATTGTTAGTAAACTTTGTGAAACGTTTCGTTAATAAAGGAATTTTCAAGTTTCTACGTTACGACTATTTTATAAATAAAGTCAAAGTTATATCCGTTGATCGATAAATCTCTCATAAAACAGAGAATTTATTAATAAATAAATCCTTTGGATTTTTATAATTATTAAAGGATTTGCTGTATCGTATATGTAACTTCCGTCAGATTCAATCTGGTTTTAGTAGAGCTTTGTAAATTATTGTCTTAAAATCCAGCGTTTGTTAGAAAGTAGTATAATTTCTTTAGTCTGTTACCTAACAGCTATTTACCTAACAGTTACATGATTTTTCTTCGGGTCAGTCATCAATCAGCGTATATAATTCCATGTAACGAATACTTCTCCAATATTACGCATAAACACCATTAAATGGTGCAAAATAAAAACTATATTCTTTCTTGAAACCATGGAGTTATTTTTCGCAGAGCCTCTATTTATTTAAAATTATGATCCGATATGAATAATTAAATTCTACTTTATTTTTTTTTAATTTCCTGCCCTAAACTAAACTGAATTAAAGAAAAAGATCTAATTAGTTTTTTTTAAAATGATTTTATTTCTATAATTAATTTTTTATAGGATAAGGAGAAAGGAAAGTAATGAATGATAAGGATTTATTGCTAAGAGAGAAATTTAAGTGGAAGTAAACTAGATTAAAACAGAATAATGAAATGTTACATAGACAAAAAGAAGATTATGTTAATATCAAAAAAATTAAGGAATTATAGATAAGGGAAAAGGAAAAATAGAAAAGATTAATGGTTTATAAAAAATAAATTAAATAATGAACTTCAAAAAATCTAGAAAAACAGATACTTTAAATGAGATGATTATTTAAAATTAAAGTCGATTACAAAGTTAAGGTGTTTGAGAATAAATTTGAAAAGAGTGAAGTCTTTGATGGAATTTTGTAATAAATAAGAATAAGTTTTTTTATGCTCTGAGTTTATTTAGTACCAGATGAAATTGAAGACAGAGAAAAATTGTAAGGAAAACAAGAGTAAAGAATTCAAATTTTATTTCAGAAAATCTGTTAGGTATAAAAAATACCACTTACATCTAGAGATATTTTTAGCTAAGAGGTTGACACAAAACAGAAAAAAGTGAAAAATTACATTAACCTTATAAAGATAATTAATTTAACGTCCAAGAAGTAGAGTATGGAAAACTATTTTTGGAAAATATCTTTATATAAATGACTTCACTCGTAGTAAATTTTTTTAGGTGTACATTTTTGGATGAAATCAACTTTTACATCAACGTGAAAATCCCCCAATTTTTTTTTTTTTGTAATTTGTTTTAACCTCCGAGACCACCGTTAGGTATTGCTTTGAGGATAAGATGAATGATTTGTTGCGTGTGAAAATGCCATGTCTAACTGGGATTCGAACCCGGGACCTCCGGATGAAAGGCCGGGATGCTACCATTAGCGCCACGAAAATCTCTCGATTAACATTTTTGTAATCACAGGCGATAATACAAACGGCTTTACATTCAAAAAAATTTACTGATTTTCTATAATTTCGTAAAAAAATACATAACGATGTTAAAAATATATTTAAAAATAAATTTTTCAGAAAAAAATTTAAATTTGATTAAAAATCATTATTCTTCTTTTATATTCAACTTTAAGGTTTTGCAAAACAATGTTTTTTTTCAACCTGTAAAATAAAGCTGACAACAAAGTTGTAATTCTTTCCTGGTATTGGTTATTTATTGTTTTATAGTGGAAAAATAATGATAAATAATAAACCAAAAAACAACATTTTAATTTTAAAAAATCAAAATTTTAAATTTTGATCGGCTCCACCACCCGCAATATTACCCGCAAAATATTTTTTTGGGTCATTTCCACTAATATTATGCCTAGAAAGACATAAAAAGGTCGGTTAAAAAATAAGCATTAAATAAAAAAAAATGTTTTTCGATTTTTGGGGAAGGGAGAATTTTGAGGCAAAACTTTTTTACAGATGGTATGAAAAGCATGCACGCATGTACTGATCATAAAATAGAGTGGGGCTATATTTGCAGAATTTCGAGAAAATTGATCTCAAAAAACTACCTCACTACCTAGAGATACTGACCCCAAAATTTTACCAAAACATTTCCTCATATACATGAGCCTCTCTACAATTGGTTTATAATTGGTTTATGCAGTGAAAAGTTATTAAGCTTCAAACATTACCACACTTATTTGGGGAGGTTGTATTTTTGGGGGTTTCTGTGTCTTGAAACTTCAGGAAGTTAAAAAAAAAACCTATACCTCATTTTTTTTTTTGATAACCATACTTTCCTTCTTGCAGCATAGGTATAGAGCTATAATGACAGACAAGTAATAGAATTAAGATAATTTATTAAATATTTAGCAAGATTTACATAAAAAAACTCTTTAGTTATAAATTTAAAAAGTTAAAATATCGAACAAATATATGGTAACATATATATGGTAATATACATACTGGGGTAAAATTAATGTAGACATTTAATAAACCTAATTTTAATATTATAGTCGTAATTTTTCCTATAAACTAAACTAAGTTGGGATTTAATTAAAGGCACTGTTCAGAAGTTTCGTTAAAAAAAGTTAACAATTAATATAACCATTTTGTTATAGTGCTTCTACTTTTAAGTCAAAAAAAAATAATAATCTTACTAATTGTAAGAAAGGAAAATTTCGATCACTTAATAATAAAAACTGGTTTGACAGCAGTTATTTATATTTATTTATTGAAAAAAAAAATTATATCTATTATAAATTTTATATTAATATATAGACCTATCGGAAGAAATAAACACGTGAAATTACATTATTAAATATTAATATAAAAATAATAATTAATTGCTTTGCTGATGTAAAATAAATAAATAAAATGTGTTACTTTAAGATAAAATCTAATAAAATATTTATGTTTACTTATGTTATACAAACTTGTTAAAGCATTAACTTGTTTATAAAATTTATAATATTTATCATTACAAAAAAGTTGTAAATATTCTGTTTTGATTATTAGAACACATCCTTACTATGTGTTCGTAAATACATACAATTAACAAGCGTTTACATGTTTGCAATCATAAGAACTTGTGTGTGTGTGTGTGTGTGTGTGTGTGCCAGTGTTGTGCACACTTAAGTGATAAAATTAAAAATATTATTTATAATAAAAATAATTAGATGAAAAATACACATTTTAATTACAGTTTTAATTCTTGTGATAAATAATATCAAGATATAATAATTCTTTTATATATATATATATATATATATATATATATATTTTAATTGCAGAGCATTTTTATGCAAATTTATAATTATATTACACGTGGGTGTATGATGCTCTGATGGCACCACTGCATTCCATGTTTTCAAGGCCCGAGAAGAGAAGAATAGCACAAACCATGTCGACATTAAAAAAAAAATAAAATAACAATAATAAAGAAGAAAAGTATTATAATTTATATACACACAAATAAACTCCTCCGCTCTCCATAGCTTAGTTATGAAATGCGAGGAAAAAATGAATATTCATAATTAAGAAACTTTAATAACATACCGTAAGGTTGGTAACACTGTTTCCCCTCATCACTCTTCCTCTCGTATTTCCTTTATGACAATAATCAAAATGTGTGAGAAGTAGCCACTTTCTTATCTTACATTTTATTTTATTGTTTTCCTAGGCCTATGTAAATTTTTTGTACAAAAAATTATCGCTCACACACACACACACACTCACACACCGTAGACATTCACACTTATTATAGACACCGTCAACTGTTTATGTACTTTATTCATGAGATGCGTTATTTTGCATGAAATTTATACTTTAACTTCTACAGTATTATATGGCCAATGCTCTTGATTATCAATTACGACATACTTTAAAGGAACAAATTCATTTTAAATTTAAACTTGATAACTTTTGTCGTAAATACATATAAACTGCCCAACTATTATTACAAATCTAAATAAGCATTCTATGTAAAATCCATCATAAATTAAAATAATAATTTTTTTTTTTTGCATATTTTAATGGATATGTAGATAGATATTTCAAAATATTAAATTTTAAAATCTGAAATAAACTAATTGTAAATTATATGAGCTACAGAATTTCGTAAATTTATACTAATTTTATTGACCTCTGCAGCGGAGCGATAACTTTTTCTTTTTTATCCGTAGGTTCTAGTTTCGTACCCGAATCAGGTTTGGCGTTTTGCAAACGCTTAAAAAAGTATCTCTCATCAGCGGTTGTAATTTGAATGGATAACATGGTAATTACTTAAAAGGTTGTATAATTACATTTTATTTTTAAATTAAAAAAAAAAAAATTACTGAAATATAGAAAAAAAAATTATAATTATAAATCAAGAATTATTTGAAGATATGAATAAAAAAATTACGAAAGGCAAGCCGAAAAAAAGGGGTGAACTAGAATGTTGTTTATAACTTTCACTTTTTTCCTTAATGAAAAGAGTAATAAAAGTGTTGGAATAAATAATAATGGCATTGTTTATATGCTACAGATTTCCATTTCCATATTCCCACAAACAAAGTTCTTTTAAGCATTTTGATGAATTACTCGTGACACAAAAAAAATAAAAACAACAAATAATAACGTTTTTAGATTAGATTAAAAAATTGGAAGAAATAATATTCTTCCAATTTTTTTTTTGGGGGGGGAGAAATTCCATTTGAAAGTAAACTAAAATTAAAACAAAGATAATGAAATTTGACGTTAGAAGAAGGATAATGTAGAGCTTGTTTAAAAAAGGATCCAACAACCCATATGGTGGTAACTGTTAACATTTTTATTATTTTTTTTTTTACTGAAATACGTTCAATAATAATAAAATAAAGAAATTAAGAAAACAGTTTTCATAATTTTAAGAGCAGTTCTCTTTTGTGTAATAGGTAGGAATTAATACTTGAAGGAACACCGACCGGGTAGTTCTATTACCTGTGTAAATATGTTTGTTGTATTTCTGGCAAATTATTCGTCAAAAAATTTAAGTATGATGCATCTAAAACAATCTCATTGAAAGTAAATAAATGGTCGCATTATTTTGCTGCTCCAGATTTCTCGATAACTGAAGTGGTGGACCAGTTGGTAGGTCCGCCACTGTAGTTGATAGGTCGATCCACTTATTTAAAAAAGTTACATTTAAGTGATGTCTAACTGCTAGAGAAAGTCTATCGTATAGAGAATGTCTCATCATTTTTTTCCGGAAAAGTATTAATGAGATTTTCTAAATTTATTTAATCCGTTTCATTTTTTACGAATTTGGCAATAATTATAAAATCTCTAAATTACCGGTAACGTTATTTTTACCGCAAAATTTATAGTGTAGCAATTTTTTGACACGCTAATAAATAAATTAAGCATGAATTTATTTAAATTAGACATGGCAACATAAAGGAATGAAGGCTCTACTATAAAATGTTTTAACAAAACATAAAAACTTATATGACAATACAAATAAGATATAACCCTCTAATTGGACGTAGTCTGTTGTTTTTTTTTTTAGGCTGTGCATAGAGAATAATGTAATACATGCCTATGACCTCTAACGTTTTGATTCTAGTCTTTCAATATTTTATGTTTTTTAATCGAAAAATACTTTTCAAGGAGAAATTTTGAAAGTCATCTATTTCAACTTATGTGCATCATTCGTGCTCTAATACAAGAATACATGAAGTATTACGTTTTTGTTTAGTTTTAAAATGGGCACCTTTCTGTTGTTCTTCTAAATAGTAATTACGAGATATGTTTCAGGGTACCAAAAAAATAAAAATCAGGATTTTAATAAATACAAGAACCGTACGAATACATATGTAAAACGCTTTTCTTTTACTGAAGTAAAATATAACACTCAAACCAATTTTGTAACTGTTCAGCATAAAATGAAATAAAAATATTGTATTCTGTATTGATATAGAATATGGAAAAATTACAAAATTCAAATTTCAATTTTGTATATGTAACATGAATGTTGTTAAAATTAAGGCTAAAACCAGTTGGAGAACTCGAGTACACAAGAAAATACGAGAATATTTAATCATCATACTCCGCAGGAAGAATTCTTGAGGAAAGTTAAAAAATTTTAATTAAATACACAAGTTTACCTAGAATATTGTCTTCACACATTCTCATTCAGTAACTGTAATATGACAGTCTTTTTATGATCCAACCAAGTCAGATTTAATATGTTTTGAAAAAATAAACAATTTTGCTTTATTAAATTTTTTTAAGTTTTCCCACTTTCCAAAAACGAATATTTTATGTCGAGGTAACTTATAAAAAGAATAAATAAAGTGAATTCTTCTGTGTAAAAATATTAGTTTTTATTAAGATTTATTTATAGTTCATTGGTAAATAATAGATGAAGCATATTCTCTGTTTTTAATTATTTAGTAAATTAGTAATTAAAAAAATATTAATATTATTTTACGGGAAACGTCCACTCCGTCCTGCTAAAACACACTTTTTCTACGTTTGGCATGAAGTACTTGGTGAGGGTTCATTACTCACCAAATACTTACCTGCCTATGCGATCCTATAGTATATACTGTATGTGTAACCGAAGATTTGTTTGCGGTTTGAGATGTGTCAAGACGGGTGAGGATGCGGGCTTCCGAGCCTATTTCTTTATCTCCCTTCCCTATAAAAGTGCACATCTAGCTTAACTATATATGAACTCTGATTCAAAACTCATTCGTCTTATCCCGAGCCTATATCATTATTGTAAAATAAAAAATCTATCAACGTTCCTAGAAAAAAAAATTAATCTGCCTACCCGAGCCCGAGACTATCTTGTTATGCATGTAAGTGTACCTGTCCTATGCTAGCTAGATTACCTACCCATCCTCCATCACAGTGTTCGTGCACTTCGTAAAGACGTAATTATCTACCACTCTGGTGATAATCCTCCGCCCGACTTATCCCGATTCTATCGTGTTTGTGTAAGTTCCTGGGGTGATAACAGGATTGAAGAGGAGGTTCCCGTTGAGTAAGCAAAAAATCCATTCCATATTAGACCAACATTGTGTATGTATATAATATAAAAATGATTTTCAGAAATGAAAATTATTAACTGGTGTGTTTCTACAGTAATACAATTTATTCACTTTTATTTTTTCTTATTGTGAAAAAAATTGTTAGATTATTTTATTTCCGTAAATTAAATAAGCAAAATTTAGTAGTTAGTCATATATATTTCTTTTTCAACCAGTTTATTGATAGAATACAGGCTTTGTCTCTACTCCAACAAATTTAACATCGTTTTATATATGATTTCATTAAAGTCGGCATAAAAAGTTTTTGGTAATTTCCTCATAGAATTCATCCCGATTACATCTAATCGGGATGAATTGTACTTAGCTGTTTTAGTATTATAATTAAAAAAATACTATTTTTAAATCTGCAATAAAGGCTGACAAAAAGAAATAAATCAATGGAAAAAGGGATTAATTAAAAATTTGGATTGAACTGCTACGCCTACAACTTTAACAGCTATTAACTCCCTTACAACACTGAATCCGCTGTCCAATAATAAAAATATTATGCGTTACATTAGAACACGGACTAGATATTCATAAAAGAACTCATGATTGTCCTTTAATTAGAGCGACAGTGCTCTCTCTCCCTCGCAACCTTGCGTGCAGCTTCCTATGTGCGTATGCGCACAACAGCCAAAAACCACACCTATGGAACTGTGAATAGTTCAGTTCCATACAAAGATTTTTTTATCTTTTTCATAAACTGGGAAATGGCTACTGACGATAAATTTCAGTATTATATTTTTTACAAGTATAAAGAAAGGATTAAAGAAAAAAGGACTCATTATATTAAATGTTATTGATGATATCAAGTGGAAATAAGGGGTTGCTGCAATTCCACAGTGGCTATACGCGAGCCGCCGCTGTTTGGAAAACGTTTTACAATGTTGTCTTCATAAAAATGAAGAATTAAATTTCTTTAATATTAAAGTAATTTTTTATTAGTTTTAAATCTTTTGTCGAGTAAAATATTATAAAATTTTCATCCAAATGTTCCCCTTTGAGAAACAACACTCTTCTAACAATAATTCGTAATGCTTCTGCTTTTACCCAGAAAAACTTGCATTTCTTTTTTTTATTTGAAAAAAGCAATGATAATTAAAAAAAAAATACAATCTTGAAAAGATATCATTGTCCTTTAAAAACAAAATTAAAATGGTTGTCAGGACCTTGTAATTAGACAAGCTAAGTTGGAGGGCCATGCATAAAGATATAGTTCGTTTACTGATGATGTATCGTGTAGTAGGAAAAAACCGTAGAGAATGACAAAAACTGGAATATACGAAATAATAATTGAGAATGTAATTTGATTTAAATTTGTTAAAATTAAAAAAAAATTAGCACTGAACAGAAAGGATTGGATAATTCCAATCCTTTCATGCCAGCTTCAACCCAGTTATCGGATCCAAAAAAGAAATTAATTTTAATCATATATACTCGTGATGTATATCTAGATATATTTATCTTAAATCACTCTTAACAAACACCGATGATGGTGTAATGGTCACCATAGTTGCCTCTTTAGTGATTGCCTGGATCGATAAATTTCCGGCCATCAGCTTGCTTGGGTCAACTAATTCGGGTTCCATTTCCGGCCATCAGATATATTTTTTTTAACGATTTTAAAATAATATTATGTTATAAAATACTAAAAAGCTGTGTTAATGATTTTTATAAAAATGATTTTATTAAATTTTTTTACTTTCCAACTAAAATTTTATTACCAGGCATGAATAATGATGATTAAAAATACGCATATCTACGAGAAGTTATCTCTAAAGTAAAAACAGTTTCATTGTAAAAAAAAAAAACTTTTCTGAAAACTTTATAAATATTTTTAATTTCTATTAAACTGAATACCTTTATACTACTTCTCTGTTTAATCGCCACATGAATTAATATATTTATTGTACCGTAAAAACTGCTTCAATATACCCTCGTCGTATTCTTCTGGCGCCAGTCCATTTAGCCAACAACATTTTTAAGTTAATCGTCACCCGCGAATTGCTTACCACTCAAAACTTCTTTCGATTTCCCAAACAAATGATAATCAGAAAGAGCTAAGTCTGGACTTTGTGGTGGGTGATCGTAAATTTCCCATGAAAATGTTCTCGGTAAATCACGTGTCGGACCTTCCACATGTGGACGTGCATATCGTGCAGAAGGACGAAGCCGTCGGTCAGTCGCCCACGTTGTCGATTTTGAATGGCGCGCCGTAACTTGCGAAGAGTTTCACAATAGGCTTCTGCATTTATAGTCCTTCCACGTGGCATGAAGTCAATCACCAGTATACCAAACCGATCCCAAAAGACTGGCCATAAGTTTGCGTCCAATTAGCTATGGCTTGACGTTTATTGGTCTGGTTGGTGATTGAGGATGATGCCATTCACTTGACTGGCGTTTTCTCCCTGTCGTGTAATAAAAAATCCATGTTTCATCGCCGGTAATAATTGAATTAAGGAACTCATGACATTTTTCTTTGAAGCGCATCAAAAATTCCAAAGCAGTTCCCATTCGGATTTTTTTGTCACGTTCCGTTAAGACGTGCGGCAAACAAGGTGCACAAATCTTTCTGAAGCCTAAATGGTCATGAACAATGCGATCAATAACAGCTCTTGAAACACCAAGAAATAGAAGGGCCTGGTCGAAAATCGTTAACCCACCGGGTTGGTCTAGTGGTGAACGCGTCTTCCCAAATCAGCTGATTTGGAAGTCGAGAGTTCCAGCGTTAGAGTCCTAGTAAAGCCAGATATTTTTACACGGATTTGAATACTAGATCGTGGATACCGGTGTTCTTTGGTGGTTGGGTTTCAATTAACCACACATCTCAGGAATGGTCGAACTGAGCATGTACAAGACTACACTTCATTTACACTCATTACATATCATCCTCATTCATCCTCTGAAGAATTATCTTAACAGTAGTTACCGGAGGCTAAACAGGAAAAGAGAGGTCGAATATCGTTGAGCGATGATCTTTTATGATTTCAGCATCGATGCGTTTAAACAAGTCCTCGGTGATTATCGAGGGTCTCCCCGAACGTTCTTAATCATGCAAATTATTTCTAAACCTTTCACACCATATGCGGATGATTCTTTCATTCATTACATTATCACCGAACACAGCAACCAACTGCCTATAAATTTCAGCCGCCTTAACTTTTTGATGGTTTACAAAACGTTTGACTACGTATATCATAGTCAGCAGCAACATCGATTTTCTTATTCATTTTTAACGTAATAACTCACACGTAATCAAATATACTACAACGCTACAACTTGCAGACAATAATGCAATGTGTACATTGCTAGTGTGGCCATTAATGACACAGGTTCGCCAACCTTAAGGAGAGAAATTTCCCAGCGGTCTTTACTTTAGAGATATCCCTTGTAAATCTAATGTTTTCTTCGAGTTTGTTACTCTTTCACGCAAAAATTCCTAAAACGATTAAGGCTGAAATTTTGGATGAGCATAATTTTTATATCTGTAAAGAACATAGGACTATTGCTGTTACGAAACATTTCACCGTTTCAAGATGGTGGTTGTTTGAACGGCTTGCGGAAATACCGGATTCTGTTGCATGCCGATATTCAACTTTACTATGGTCAAATGCCGTTGGTCTAATCGAATTTAGATACTACATGCAATATTTATTTTGGAGTAAAATCTAGTTGAAAATTAAATTTTTCTACAAAAGTCTCCGCTTTTTTCGATATCGTTCGGTTTTCGAGAAAAGTAGCTTTAAATGTGCCACGGTCTAAGGCGTAAATTCCTTCAGACTTGTCCTTCACTTTCAAGCGCCTCCAGTATCCACTTAAAGTTACTTTTTCGATGACAATAAATAAGTCACAAGGCAGACGCTTCAAATGGTTGGTCTCCACTTAAAACAGCCAATGCTTTTCGCATGGGCAACTTTATGTGGCTTGTTCCAGAGTCTCCTGAGAAAGAAATATGTATATATATTTACACAGACACACACACACACTACAGAGAGAAAAGCTGTAAATATTGTTTACAAGCCGTTTCTGACTTTCTCGCCTAGCACTATAACAGAACTATTGCTGTAGAAGGGAAAGTATTGTAATCGGTCCAGTTTGGGCATATGCGATTTTCACCGGATCTTTACGTTTTAACACCTATGGGACCCAAAAATAATGGATGGAAATTTTCCGGATGTTCGTATGTATGTGTGTTCGGTGTTAGACGTCGCATCCTAAATCACCATATACCTCTAGAATTTTGACCAAACTTGGCCACATGAATTCTATATATGAAGCACTGATGCCATTAAATTTTCAATTTAAAAGGTAATGTGGTGAGGCTGTAGAGCAAGGTCACCCTCAGTATCTCGAGATTTCGCCTAATTAAATTCTTATTTTTCTTAGGCACATTTGTTAACAATTAAAAAATAATAATATTTCCAGAAAAAGATTTTTGCAAAATCGCATCCCCACCCTAAAAAATGCTCTTAATAAACAAGTGGTTAAGCGGGTATAATGTGTCATTAGTAGACAAGGAGCGCTAGTGTAGCACTGACGTACAGCTGCTGTAGTCGTGCGCAATGTTGTAACGTCACAGGGGAGTGGTAAATTAAATAATGAACAACATTTAAAGTATAAAAAAGTATTTAAACTGGCCGCTAGTATCGCCACACCCGCACTAATGAATTATGGTATCCGCGCGCGCTTTAGTTAGAATCATTGAATGAAATAGACAAAAAATATTACATTTAATTAAATTCATAAATATTTTTATTTAAGTTTTGCGTGTATGTATGTGTTGCCGTGAATCAGAAAAAACCGCGTGACAGGAAAGTTCCACAACTTTGTCGACAACTTTAAAGATATGTTGTTCAAAAAATTTCCCCCCCAAAAAATTAAAAACATTAAATTGTTAAAAAAATAACGTTAAAACATACAAAAATGAGATACAAACTACAGTCAATTCCTCGTGATGTTTGTCAGGTAAAGCTAAAAATCATGCAAAATTCTTTTTTACCCGTACGAAGGAAGGGTAATCAGTTATAAGTATTATTTTTAATATGGAGGCCAAGTATTTTAAAATCAGTAGTTTCAACTCCTGTGCTGACCAATCTTTTTCTCAACAAATTACAATACACTGATAGTTTTTTTTATAAATTGTACAGGCTTCATTGTTATTTATTAGTATTATTCTCAGAAACATGAGAATTTTAACAGAATGGGGGTCCAGTGAACATACTGGATAAATAGATAGGTCAGGACGAGCTTTGACCGATTAATAATTATTAATAATAAAAATAATTATTTAAATAAGAAAACAAACGATTATATACAAAGCAAAGAAAATGTCTCACAATAATAATACTCATAATATACTGATTTCTCACAACTATTCATTTTCAATCAGCCAATATGTCTAACAATAATATAATTAAAAAAATTAAAAGAAATAAAATATATTTTATTGCTTATTGAAAATTCAAGGATACTATTTCACTAATTAGTTTCAGCAGTAACAGTAATAATAAGTCTCAACAATAATTAACACAGTAATAAAATTTTACTGCGAAGTTTCTTTAATTATATATATATATATATATATATATATATATATATATATATATATATATATATATATATATTATAAAGTAAAATTTCGCTAGAAAAAGTTTAGGAAATTTTTTTTAATATTATAGTTCATTTTAAAAATTTTTATAATACTAGCGTCATCGGGGCTCTAATAAAAAAATATTATTTTACTCGTAATCTTAAAATCTTAAATTTAATTCTTTTTAAATTATTGAAAATAAGATTTTTTAAGACAAATTATATTTTACGAGTGATGTTTAAAATTTTAAAAACAACCTCATAAAAATATATTAGTATCTCGTTTATTTATTTTTTTAATTTAACATTACTTTTGCGTTGAATAAAATAAAAAATTTAAGCTTGTAAATTATGTTATTTTTTGCCAATGAAAATCTAAAATGTATTTTTACCAATAAAATTTTGGAAATATAAAACTCCGACCCCATTCATATAAAAAGTAAAGGGAGACCTAAGAAAAGCAAATATAGAAATAAAAAAATATCAAAATAGAAAAAATACGAATTGAGGGTCTTGTGAATGGAAAAAAGAAAAGGATCGCATGTGCTGGACAGAAGAACGAAAACCACAAAAGAATTCTGGAGGAGAAAGATAGAAACTCAGAACAAAAGGAATTGAAATTTAAGTGGTCCTTGCACTGATCGGGAAAAAAACGATTATTAGTTTGGTATTTTCCTTTTATGTTTTAACTGGAACAATTTTTTGAAAACAGATGTCCTTAAAAGATGTGTGTGTGTGCGCGCGCGCGTGTGTAAATATACAAAATTAAAAAGTATAATAAATTTTTGTCAATTTATTTATTTAAAAATAATAATAATTTTTAGCTATTTTTCTCATCTATTTTAATTTTTTTTTTAATTTAAAATAATTTAATTAAAAAAATGTTCACGCTCTAATTTTCTACAAAATTACGAAAACAAAAAAAGTAAAATGTGGTAGTGGTCAAAGACGGTTATTATTCCTAACCTTTAAAAATTAGCTTTATATTCCAAGGAGCAGCCCTTGGATGCCGCTGTATTCATTAAACTCAGAATAATAATGATAACTGAAGATTAAAGCTTGTTGAATTTATAAAATAAATAACAGTGTATTGTAATTTCGTCAGAGCAACAGTTTGTTCAGTCAGTTTAGGATTCGAAATCATCATGATCTAAGAATGTGGGTTTCAAAAGAGTCAGCCTCAATCTTAAAAATATTAGTTGTAACTGGTAATCAATGTATTTTTCTCGGTTACAGCGTTACCCTACAATCACTACTAGGAGGTAATAGTATTTCGATTCTCATTTTTTTTTAAATTTCTTACTTGCTTTTATTTTATATTTTTTAGCAAGTAATCGGAAGCAGATGCAGAGAGTCGCGTCGCCCATGTGGAAAATTTGCAACCATTGTTCAAAATGTTTAACCCTTTATCCCTTTCAAGGTTGAATTTTTAAAAAAAAATCCTAAACTCGGTTTTCAGATATTCATATGAAAATTAGACAAACCAATATTAAAAAAAAAAAAAAATTTTTTTTAAATTCAGAAAAATTCAAAAAATAGTAAATTTCATTGTTACTCAATTTTAATCCTTTAAACTCGGAATTTCAAACAATCCTGTCTTAGTGTGCACTTAAACGATAAGAAGGACGTATATACAGATTTTCATCAATTTATCTTCAATCGTTTTTGATTTTTAGATGTTTATCTGAAGAGTAATTTACAAACCCCAATCTAGTGAATATCTCATTTAATACAGCCGGAAATGGGGAAAATTAGAAATAATTTTTCAAATTAGTTTTACCTTTCTTCACCCTTTACAAGGTTAAATTTCGAAAAATCTAGAAATTAGTTTTTAGATTATTTTATGAAAATTACACACCCCAAAAATCAAGTTGATATTTTCATTTGTTATCGAGAAATTGAAAAAAAAAATCCGGGTTATAAAAAAAACATTTTAACCCTTAAAACTCGGAATTTAAAAAAAAAAAATTAGATATGGTTTTTATATATTCACATAACGATTACACACACGAAAAATCTAGCTGATATCTTCATTTGTTAGCGAAAAAAAGAAAAAGAAAAAAAAAGTAAATTTCATTGTTAGTCTATTTTAATCATTTAAAATAGGAATTTCTTAGTCCTTTCATAGTGTAAGAGTGGTAGTAGTAGTGTGGCCTTATATCGTAACAAGAATAACGTGTATACAAATTTTCATCATTTTATCTTCAGTAATTTTTGCTGGGCGTTGATGCACCAGTTAGTCAGTCATGAAAATTTGCTTTATAGGTACAGATATATATATATATATATATATATATATTATTTGTGTAATACACAATACACATGAAATTCTCTTTTCAAGCATTTTTATTTGATTACCAATATTTAATTGAAGTTTGACAAAATTCCGTAATGTCCTCCATTATTCTGGATTTTTCAATTCATATATATATATATATATATATATATATATATATCATCTATATATACCAACTCATATATTCTATTTTTTATTTGTATACTTTACATAACAAAGGCGAATTTATCTTTTTTTGATGAAAATCCTTTGATCCTTCTTCATGAAAATTATAAATATATAAATAAACGCACCTCCGAAATGTATAACTTATTGATTACTAATATTTTATTAATAATTATCTGTTTAATTTGTCAAACATGGTACCGCTGATATATTAAATAAATAAATTAACAATGTAATCCACTTACCAGTACGTTGATACGTTCTCTTGATCTTTCGGCTTACTCGGAAGCCATCATCAGCAGTTAAAATTAATTCATTTAAAATTAAAATGCATTTAAAATTAATGCAACTAAAAACAATCATGACTGTCCCGGTCCTACTTCCTCCGTTAAAGCCATTACTGGCAAGGAACGGAGAGGGTGGTGTAGCGACCTGACACGCTACGAGGTGGGATCATCTTCCTACTAGTATACTAGGAATACTTAACTATGATAAATTAAATTTTAACTAAGATTTTTAAACTTTGATTTTAATGCATTAATTTTAACTGTTGATGGCTTCCAAGTAAGCCGAAAGATCTAAAGAACGTATCAACCTGCTGGTAAGGCGGATTGTATTAATTGTTAATTTAATTATCCGTTTATTTGTAACAAAACATAAGTGATACCCTTAAATAATTTTATATATATATTCTTTTTTAATTACAAAATTATGAGGAAAATATCATAAATATTGTATGTGTGACGGCAATGTCATAAACTAAACATTTATATGCAAATTTATAACACCCCAATTTTTCCTGAAAACAGCATAGCGCCATTTGAGGAATGAAATGGTTTTTCAATGCCTTAATCGTTAATTGTAAGCCAAAATGTGCAGTTACATATAACCATGCCAGACTAGAATTTAAGTCTGTCCAGGAATAACTATATAGATAAGATAATTGCTATTAAAGACAATAAATTTTACCTTTCGTATCTCGTATATCAGATGGATATTAGATGATATATATCAGATGATATCCATTCATCAAAGCTATAAAAAAATAAATACAACGGTTAAAGTTAAAAAATAAATTATACACTTCATATTTTGTTTTATGTATATATGTATATATATATATATATATATATATATACACACACACACACACACACACACACACACTGACTTAGCTGAGTAAGGGAAAATATACCATTTGAGATGGATAAGCAGAATATTTATCACTAAACCATTTGTTCATTACATTTTTCATGACGAAAATTCTATAAAATTAATAATTTAATTTTTGAAATAATCTATCTAATAAATATACAAAAAATAAAATTTAAGCGATAAATATTAAAAAGTTAATGAATCTACAAGTATAAATAAGTATAAGAAAGGGAATATTATGTAGGTTTATTATAACAAAAATAATAATAAAATATCGAATCGCAATAAAACTATTAAGAATAAATATAACAGTTGTATTATGCTATAATAGACGTAGCAGATGCATTGGCATCTGCGTTTTAATACTGTAAAAGTTGTAAGGGGGGAAAAGAGGAGGAGACGAAGAAGAAGAAGAAGAAGACGGAATAGATGAGGAGAGAAGTTGTACACTGGCTTTAGTTGGTCAAGTCAGTGGCGAGCTTCTTGGAAACGCCGTATTGAGGTCATCCGACCATATCCAGGTGGTAAAGTTTTTATTGTGAACCCCATTATTTTTTAAAACTATTTATCTAAATAAAATTTATTTTGTTATAAGTTATTATAAAATTTCGTAAAATCGTATTTTCAAAACAAGATTTATTTTATTATTTTTTTAACGTTATTATTATTATTGTTATTTTTTATTTAAAACATATCGATTAAATAATGTGTTAATAATTCAATGATGATTTGTATAATTTATTTGATGCATTATAAAGATACAATACAATTCCAATTCCACATTTAACGTTTTTTTTTTTATGTCCAGTGGACTGTTCTTTTTCAGTTAAACTTATAAGGAATTCCTGATAGTTCCCGTTTTCTTTAAGGTCGTCTGTAATTTGAATTTTTTTTGACATCTCTTTTTTGGTCTTTTTACCAATCGTGCTTCAAGTACCATTTTAATCAATTTTTCTCCTTCCATAATATGTTGCAACAAGTTAGCTTTTCTATACTGAATTTTTCTGATTAATCCTTCAATTCTCTAATCTCATCTAGGTTTTATATTTCAAACGCCTCCACTTCTCTTCTTTTTTTTTACTTTCACATCATCAACAAAATGAACTAACTCCAAATTAGCACTTTACAAAATGCTTCTTAAATACCAATTCCTCTCTACTACGTAATATATATTTTTTAATCTGTTAATATCTATTTAATGTTACTTAATTGCTTTTAAGATGATTATTATCAAGTCAAAAAAAAATTTGATTCATTTCATATTTTCAATTAAAATTTTGTAGAGATATCTCTGTAATGTTCTCCTACTAAGTAGGGATACTGCTTTATCTAAAAATAAAATTAGTTTTATTAACCTGTTCCAATACGATACAAGTTGGAATGGATCTACAACACCTGAACTAGATACTAGTAAATTTTTTTTTGTTTAAATGTTTAATGTTTTAATTGTTTTTAATGTTTTAATGTTTTAATGTTTAAATGTTTAAATTGTTTAATGTTTAATGTTCACCTATAAATGTAATGTTACTATATTTTGCTGGCCTGACGTACCGATTTGCCTTAACTAAAAACGCTTATATTGTTCATAGTGAGAAAGGCAAACCAACCGGGTCGGTCTAGTATTTAACTCGTGGTCTCAAATCAGCTGATTTAGAAGTAGAGAGTTCTAAGGTCCTAGTAAAGGCAGTTACTTTTATACGGATTTAAATACTAGATCGTGGATACCGGTGTTATTGCCTCGTGGATACGGGGGTGCTATTGCCTCTAACCACCCGACTAGCCATACTGGGCCCGGCTACGCCGTTCCCAGCAGCACCACCCGGACGGCCACGACTAGGCCTTCTTCTTGCCTCGTCTCTAATGAGGGCCCCCCCAAAGAGGAACCCCTACCTGGTCTATGGTTTTTTGTAATCCCTTGCCTTGCCCAATTACTGTTCTTCCTCTTCCGACTCTTTTTATTCACCGTAATCCTCGTATTGTAGTTCTTCAAAAGTCTTCCTTCTCAGAATACCATCAGTCATGCCAGTGATCGAGGTTCAATTTCTAGAACGATGCAGCAAAGCTGCTACGATATTGTCAGGCGTAACATCGCCAATCACCGTAAGGACTTCCCTTTTATCCTCGGTCTACCTGGCGCAATGGAAGATGTTCCGCCGAGTCACTGCTCTCGCAGTACACACGGAACACGGACCTGTACACACAGTAGCACACAGCACGGCAGTACACAGAGAAACGATACGAACTCTTCCGCTTCCTCTTAAACAGATATTGAATCAGCCGTTATTAGTAGTTGGGGTTCAATTAACCACATATCTCAGGGATGGTCTACCTGAGACTACACTTCATTTACATTCATACAAATCATCGTCTGAAGTAATACCTTACGGTGGTTTTGGATGCTAAACAGAAAGATAGTGAGGAAAGCTACGAAAACTACTTTATTCGTAAGACTTCATATTAAGTCTCAAATGAGATACTATTTTTTACTTTTCCTGTAAATACAGCTAAATTACTTACGTTAATAGAAGAAAGCACGGCGGGCATATCAAAAATGAGTATTTGGTTTTTTGCAAATTTTTACGTTTTAGGGTCCACTAGTTCATCCAAATCAAAAAAAAAAAAAACAAAAAACAAAAGTATGTAAATACGAATGTGTATCTCATTGCTTTTTGCCTCTTACCGATTTTCTTCAAATTTGGCTCAAATATTTCTATATATGGTGGTATTGATTATACATATATTTTTTTTCAAAATTCGTTAAGTGGTTGGGGAGATAACTCGATAACCAATTTTAAAACCAATCAAGTTCAAAATCAATTTCGTTTTTTCTGAGGTATTTCAGAGAAAACTTTATTAAAACAAATTTCTTACTTACAATCCATGTTATAAATAATCCAAAATAATTTTCAAAAAATCGCCCGCCATCTCTTAAAACTAAATATATGTTTATTTTCATTATCTCCCTTCGTTTTAAATGTTTCTCAAAAAATCTTTGAAAGTTTAAACTTCATATATCGAGTTATTAAGAAATGTGTACAATCTTTTTAAATTATAACCCCATAGAAAGTTTTTGTACATTTTTTTCTCTTATTTCAGCCTGTAAAACTCTTCTTCGAAAGCAATCTATTTGTTATGGAAGAAAATTTACAACTGTTAGTTATTATACGTAACAGATTGTAAAATTACCATAAAAAAAACATCTGCTACATATTTATGATAAGGTTAAGGAACACAGTAAATCAGTGCTAAACTCGGATTTATATTTCCTTGATAAAAAATGAAAAGCTAATCTATAAAAAAAACGATTACACATTTATTATGTAAGCAAAGAGATAGGTACAAAGTGATTCGTAATCATATTAGAGTCCAAGGAAAAATGAGTGTTATACGAATTTTCAAAATATTAAAGAAATTTTTTTTTGTAGTAATGACCCATATAATTGATTCCCAGGATGGACTCGGTTTTCTGAAAAACTTGAAAAAAATTTACCGAAACCTAATTGAGAAAGAAAGTTGTAAATATTCTGTTTTATGCTTTTGTTTAAAACTTGTTACTTATTATGTATTAGCACTTTTTCTACTAGTCCTAAATATAATTCAAGTGGTATTGCAAATCAACATTATTGTAGAATCTTCGTGTATGAAAAGAATGGAAATGTTGTACCCGGAAGTCGTTACTGGTGTCTTCAATTTTGGGAAATAAAAAATAGGATGAAAAACGTTGGTGCTGAAATACTACCTTGAGGGACTCCTGCTTCTATTGGATATTATTTTGAGAGGTTAAGTTGAAATATAGCAGTAAAAAAAATGTTTGATAGGAATTCATTAAAAATCTATTAAAATATTTCTGTTACATAATTTCGTTTTTAAATGGATTTGCCATAAGATTCGTACAAAATTATCCCAAAGTTAGTTTAAACATATATAATTAATATAGATAAAAATACTAAAAATTTCTTATTATATGAAATGAAATTTTATGACATTTCAAAATTTTACGTCATTTATGTGATAAATATATTTTTCTAGTGAATTAGTAATGCAAGTAAATCGATTAAAAGAAAAAACAATCTAAAATAAATAGCTGATTTCAAAGTGTTCTACAACTATTAAAAAATACTATGTAAAAATATAATAATAATAAGTAAGTAAAAAAAACATTACGTCTTGTTCATTTCTTTACATTTCCGTGTTTAATTTTAAGTTCAGTTAAAACATTATTCTTAGCTTGTGTAATTTTAGACATAACCAGTATACCCACAGTATCTTTAAAATATTTCTGTCTATTACACTTCATATGTTTTTTGTTACAAAAATATGTACTTACATAAATATACAAAATCTATGAAACATTTTCGATGTAAATTAAAAAAAAAATCGTAAAGAAATGTTGTTGACAATATTTTAGTGCTTAAAAGTAGTTTTACATGAGTGACGTGTAAAGATAAATTTAAAAAATAAATTTTTAAACAGATTGTTATTTGGGTGCAAGCCAGGCATAACATGTAAGAATTTCTTAGAACAACAAGTCTCATTATGAAATATGTTAAATTTTAATGATTCAGAGTAGTGACTGATAAAATAACTAGAATCATTTTAGATATCCTATATTAAATGAGATTAAGAAAAAAGTTCTTCTAGTTGTATAGGACACGTTAGTAACTTAGGTTAAAATATAAATGTAACTAATTTTCTATCACCTACCGTTAAAAAAAGGATAATAAATTTGTCAAAATTTTTTACTTCCTATTTGGACTTTTTTTCATTGGTTTTCAAGGAGTTAATAAACTATTATTTTAATTTCAGTGAGTGAGAATGGAAACATGGCGATTTGTAAAAAAATACTAAAAAATTCGTTAAACCGGTGAGTTTCAAGTTTTAATCTTTCTTTCTTGTTCCTCTTTAGTCTCTGGGAATTACCGTTCAGGTATTACTTCAGAGGATGAATGAGGATATGTATGTTTGTAAATGAAGTGTAGTCTTCTACAGTTTCAGCTTGACTATTCCTGAGATGTGTGGTTAATTGAAACCCAACCACTAAAGAACACCGGTATCCACGATTTAGTATTCAAATTCGTATAAAAATAACTACTTTTACTAGGAATTGAACGCTGGAACTCTCGACTTCCAAATCAGCTGATTTGAGAAGACGCGTTCATCACTAAATCAACCCGGTGGGTGTTAAATTACTATCTACCATGTGTGAAGTCCTTTGAATCATTAATTATTCTTAAAATATCGTTCAACATACTGAATTACTTTAAGTAATAAAATATTTTTAATACAGTAAATAACGGGTAACCCAAAATTTATTTAAATAAAACAAATATATATGTAATCAGGAGTAAGATTTGTATTTTCAGTGTCTCCTTCACATCACTATATCTTTATATTGATTGTTAAGCGCTGAAGAAAGTGCTTTATATAACGTTTCATCTGAATTTATTTCTCCAAAAGTTGATTAAATTTCTTCGTTTAGTTTTCTCAGTATTTTTGGTTACATATTTTATTCAACCCAATATTCCAGAAAAAAATTGTTATAAAGTGAGTTCTAATACGACGCCATTTCTATGAAGCGCTGTCGTCCAATCACTTAGCTATTAAGCGTGTTATTTGATTTAGTCACACACATATCAATATGTAATACAGTTAAGTGTCTTCTTGTTGCAAATGAAAGATTTCGAAATTATTGAATTTCATCTATAATCATCAAATTGCTTAGGTAACCAGCATTTAAAAAAAAAAAAATAATAATAAAACTTCAACGAAAACTAAAATCATCTTTTAACTTTTCTTCACTTTAAAAGCAAATATTTTAAGAAAATCTACTGCTAAACATTTTAGTTTGTTAAATGATACCACATACTCTTAAGATTTCTGCTTGGAAAATAATATGAAATATTTATAGTATATAAAAAAAGTCAAGCCTGATCAGGAGATTCGAATCTAGAACTTTACGAATGAAAGACGCAAACGCTACCACTTTGCCGCGGAGGTTGGCGAACTAGTACATCGAGTGAACTCATGCTCCAATCTACTCATATATATTTCTTCATTCAATTAGTAAAAAGTTTTTAAATTTGTTGCTTGTGAACAGGTAGCTAGATGTTTTACCCACCAGGTTGGTCTAGTGGTGAACTCGTCATCGCAAATCAGCTAATTTCAAAGTCGAGAGTTCTAAGGTTCAAACCCTACTAAAGGCAGTTACTTTTAAACGGATTTGAATACTAGATCATGGATACCGGTGATATTTGGTGGTTGGGTTTCAATTAACTAAAAATCTCAGAAATGGTCAACTTGAGACTGTACAAGACTACATTTCATTAACATTCGTGCATATCATCCTTATTCATCATCTGAAGTAATACCTTACGGTGGTTCCGAATGATAAACGGACAAAGAAAGGTTGGTACATTTAAAGAATCTCTTAAAAGTAAATTAATTTAAAGATTTTTATCTCATTTCATCCGCATTTTTTATATAGGTATTACTATTTTATATAGGTATTATTATATAGGTACTAATTTTGTCTAAATAATATACTTTTTTTTTTATTACGCCGAATATATAAATTAAAACACTGGAAAAAGGAAACGGTTCTATTACTTTAAATGCTTACTAAAGGTCCATATCTTCAAATATTATCCTTTCTGGTAGATTAGAAATATAAGTAAGAAATCTAAACGCTTTCTGGTAGATACTTTAAAAGGAGTATCGTATGAACAAAAACATGACGATTTTTTTTTTAACATAATATATTTTTTCGTAAATCCCAAATAATCTTTTACTGTTAAATCAGTAATAGAAAGCGAGTTCACGTTTAAAATATGTTAAGGCAGCTTTAAAAATGTATTAGTTAGCCCTGATTTTATTATCTTCCCTAAACTGCTTTTCTTTAGTAAGTAGTATATTATTTCTTTAAAGAAGTTGTTTATTCTATAAATCAAGTCCATTGTTGATTATTTTTTGGATTACAGAAAATTATCTATAAAACTCGTTTATTGTCTTGATTTCGTAACTGGTTACAATTTTAGGTCACTAATTTTGGACAGTCCAAAAAAAAAAAACTAAATAAAAAACAGTCCTAAATAAAAAACTATTACGGTACGTAAATCGTTAATTATATTATAAGGGGGGTTAAGTGAGTTTAAGTAATTACTTCAATGTTTAATTAATGAATTAAAGCAAAGTGAATTCTGTGTATTTAAAGATAAAATCTGTTCTGCTTTTAAAATTTTGCTATGACTTAGAAAATAAACAATAAAAACTACAGCTGGATGCAACCCAACTGTTTTTACTAATGAATAATGCATTCTAGAATTAAATTTAAGAAGCTGAAAGTAATGGACAGAGAACTACAAAGGTATAAATTAACAGTTTTAAAATATTTTCTGTGTTGCACATTTCAATAGGTAGTAAAATTTTCTGCCATTTTAGAAAAAACATTTTATCATTCCGTGGATATGTTCACATACCTATGTTTTTTGTATTTCGGTCAATTTTTAACTTTTATATCTTATTTATTTTTTAAATATATTTAAAGTATTTTTTCTTGGACTAAATTATAAACCAATATACAAATGACAAATATTTTATTTGAAATAAAATTCTGTTTGATTTTTATGCGTATATTTACTGTTGTGTGTGTAGAATAACCTAATTGAATTCTCTCTTTGTCTGAATCAGAAAGTATACTCCCGATGAATATAAAATCGAAGATATAATGATGGAAATTATTAGATTTTTCGTTAGGGTATCTTTGTGCAAACTAAAATAACTAATATGCTTATTTATTTTTCCAGTTTTTTTCAAACTCTGTAGGTAATTTATAACAAATGCCATAAATATGATTAATATATATGTATTATATATATATATATATATATATATATATATATATATATATATATATATATATATATATATATATATATATATATCATATTTACGAAAATTATATAAGAAAATATTAATGGAATCGGGAAAACAAAAATTTTAATGCTTTTTGTTGTTTATAATAACTGGCTGTTCTTAATTACGAATTCTTAATTTAATATGTTTTTCTTTCTTATAAACTGTTCAAAGATTGAATTGTATTGCAATGAAACTTAGGTTGTGTATTTCAAACCCAAATCTCATTTTATTATTTATTTATTAAAAAAAAGGCGATTGCATAATTCCTTTTCAAAATACAACAATACAAGCACTAAATAATATTAATCTTGTGATGTGTTAACTAAAAATATCCTCAGTGAGTAAATAAGAAGCGTGCTTTTAAAGTAAGTTTTGAATTTACCGCCTGTATACGCAATGTAAACAGATGACGCTTGCTAGTTCAGTTGACGAAACCCACCGGGTTGGTTCAGTCGTAAATGCGTCTTCCCAAATCAACTGATTTGGAAGTCGAGAGTTCCAGCGTTCAAGTCCTAGTAATGGAAGTTACTTTTATACAGCTTTGAATACTAGATCGTGGATACCGGTGTTATAAAGTAGTATATTAGACCTGGGACGAATATAATTCCAGATTGTTGGCGGAGTTATGATGATATAACTAACTTACAAGGTTAACATTTTACTCATCAAACTGTTAACGACTCGGTTAACTTTCGAGTCCAATTACAGGGACGCATACAAACAAAGCGGAGAATTAATGTGTAGGAAAGAAAAGACGGAATCACAAGGAATGTGGTACATTGTGATGTACGCTGGATTCCTATTTATGCGAATTCATGTAACGCCAACATCAACAGAGACCCATTCGTTCAAATTTTGTAGGATATCACCACGTTTTGGCTTCTAAACAGTAATTATATGTAAGACTTATTTTTTTTTCTTGTTCGAAGCAAAGCAAGTATTGTGATCGCAAAATATTTCGGTTTTCAGATTTCAAAGAAAATATCCACTTTGATCATATCTGAATCCATTTTAACTAGTTTCGGCGTGAAGTCTATACGTACGTACGTATGTATCTCAAATAACTCAAAAACGATTAGCCGTAGGATGTTGAAATTTTGGAGTTAGGACTGCTGTAACATCTAGTTGTGTACCTCTCCTTTTCATTGCAGTCGAGTGTCCAAAAAAGCAAAATCCAAACAAATTGGATTTTGGACTTTTTCTTAACTGCAGTAATAAGCCCCCATTGAGAGATATTCAACGATATATCATAAGTGGTACTTATTGTCATTGGTTCCAGAGTAATAACCAAATAAAATTTTAATTAATGAAACATTTGGATCTTACAAGTGGAAGGAACATCGGTTCGAATTCGACTTCATCTTCGTTTTTTTTAACTTTTTTTTTAATTTAAATATATTGATTTATTAATAATTATTAACCTTATTACAAAAAAAAAATAATTAAATTCAATAATAACAATAAAAAAAAAAATGAAAAAATATCAGAAGTTATTAACGAAATAAAATTTTTATGTACTTTACATTTAAAAAAAAAAAAATGTGTATATGTAATTTAATAGGCGTACAAGGAAGTCGTGTGGTGGACACATCAAATTTTTTACTGTTATAATATTAAATTAAGAAATTATTCGCTTTCGAATAAAACCCAATAATTATTATATGACCACTTCTATCATTTATCAAATTTTTCTTAAATTATTTCTGTTTTTTTTTTTTTTATTTTTATTCCGCTGAAATTTTTTTAAAATTAATAATTATTATACCTTTTACATCTTACACATTTATTATCATTAATGAAAATAATTTATTTGTAATTTAAATTCATAATTTAAAACTTTTTGCTTCAATTTAATTGATATATTTTCCTCATTATTC
The DNA here is from genome assembly GCF_047948215.1 of Lycorma delicatula. Lineage (NCBI taxonomy): Eukaryota > Metazoa > Arthropoda > Insecta > Hemiptera > Fulgoridae > Lycorma > Lycorma delicatula. The sequence continues at coordinate 70,853,869 of NC_134464.1, read as the reverse complement.
TACTAAGAAAATTTATATAAATATATATAAATACGTGTTTCATCATGATATGTATTTATAAATATGACATAACGTGAACTGAAATAAAAACAAAAATGATTTCGTTTGAAAATAATTTAATATAAATGTAAATACAATTTATATTTTAGTAATTTATTATAACTATTATTTTTATTTTGGTTATAACATATATATGCATATAATCTTTTGTAAAATAACATATGTAGGTGTAAAAGTAATCCTGCTGATAATTTAAACTAAAAAAAGAAAAAAGAAGATAAACTTATTTTTCTTTAGCATAATAGTAGATTAACTTTTTTGTCTGATGTTCTCATATTCCACAAATAAGTAGACAAAAGTGGGAGTAATAGATTATTGAAGAAAAAAAGAGGACTTGAACTGCAGGGAAATAACTCAATCTACGAGTGGGTTTAGTTGGGATCCGTCTGCTAGAGACCTCCCTCGTGTAGCAGTACTACAGTAATAACAGGTCACCTGAAGTGAAGTCACTTTCATTCTCGTTCGTGCGCTGACACACGGTGTTATGTATATTTGTGTGTGTGTGTGTGTGTGTGTGTGTGTGTGTGTTCACTACGCATGGGTTTGTTTGTGTGTATTCATATTAAACTACGATAATGACATTAATAAAAAAAAAAGATGTGTCATTTTTTGTTGCTCCGCATTATAGTGGAATATAACCGCATAATCAGTGCTGCTAATGCACACAGAGCGGTATAGGACAGTTTGACCGTTTCATTTGCGGCATCTTAATTTCGTGCCTTTTAAGTATTAAACACAACAGCAATCTTGTTCTTCCACTCTACCTAATGTTTTGACTTTCATTTTTAAATATACGACCGCGACGGAATTAATCTTTTACTTCTAAAATAAATTACGTGCTCTTTATCTGCAGTATAAAAATAAATACAAATATATGTATGTTAGTTGAAACTGTTATTTTTTTTTTTTTTACATTTTCCTACAAATATATACGAAGACTATTAACCTATTTATTATTCTTAGACTGTTATCGTTTAATTTTCAAAATTAAATATTGTCAATTTTGATACGTGTTTTGAATTAATGATAGTAAATACATAGTGTGACGGATGGGAGATAAGAAAAATCATTCCGCTTCAAAAAATAATCTAAAATTTAAAAAAATCATATTTATTAGTAAATTTTTTCAATATTGTTTTTTCCCAATTTTCTAAGGTTAGTCGAAGAAAATGAAGTTAATTTCCCTTTAAAGAAAAAGAAATATGGTATTAAATTTTATAATATATGAAAAATGGCAGTGATCAGATTCGTACCCGATTACTTGTGAATTATTATTATTATTAATAATATAACATTAAAATATGTAAATTATATGTATCCTAGAATTATACTTTGAAATTAGGAGTTTTAAGTTGAATTCATCTAAAAAATCAACATAGTATTTTTTTTTACATAGTTAATCCATAAATTTTATACTTATAATAAATTCAATGTATTTGATTTTGTCGACGGAGATGTTGCATTATGCAGTTACAAAGCGCTTCGAATTAAAGCATTAAAAAGGTACAGTCAGCATTATAAGGTAAATTTTTAACCTATCACATACTCTCTCTTCCTCTTTCAGACTCTCACACACACACACACACACACACACACACACACACACACACACACACGCACACACACACACATATATATATATATATATACAAACGCGCGCGTACGTGTACAGAGAGAGGTAACTAGAGAGGGAGGTAGTGTTCTGAACGGAACATAGTGTGTCGGAGGATGCTTATTTATTCCTTACTGTTGGATCTTTGTAATTAAATTTCAGATAATTTATTTTTAATGACGGGTGTGTAGATTACGTAAATTTTATTTTACGGATTTTGGGGCCTCCTTTCCGACTCGTTTTTAGATCGTGAATCTACTAGTTATTGGGGTAATTCCTTGGAGATGTTGAAATATTATGCGTCTTTCTACCAACGCGATTCCCCTTTTACTAAAGGCTTTTTGTTGTTGGAGCAAGAACTTGAAAAAAAAGTTTGAAGAATAAGAAAAACTAAGACCAAAGTCTAGTAATAAATGGAATTGGTGAAAGAATAAATATTAGATCGAACAGTGAGGAGATAAAGAACGTAAATTTATTCAGGTATCAAAGAAACATAATAATTTAAGGATATGCCTTTTATAACAGGGTTAAAAATTACAGAGCAATGGCGAAGGAAGGTTTCAACAGGAGAACTTTACTGTGTTCTGTTAAAAAAAATTAAGAAAGAGACTAGAAAAATACTACAACTTTGTACGGTGCAGAAAAGGAAAAAGAATAATAAGGAAAAATGTTGAAAGAAGATTGCAGAAACTTGAAATTGGATATTGAAAAATAGAAACTTTAAGATGGAAAGATAAAGTAAAAAAATAAAGAAGTATTGGGGAAGGAAGATGCTTAAGAATATGAGAAGAAAAATGAATTGACTTTGACACTGGATAACAAGAGAATCATTGCATAAAACTGCAATAGAAGAAATGGTGAATAAAGAGAAGAAGGATGGTAGATTCAATAATTAAAATTGAGGAAGATATAACACTAAGAGCCGGGCATAGAATCATGAAGCATTGAGAAATATAGAGGATCTATCAGACATGGGTGAGAAGGCAGATTACAATTGACTGATTAGATTTTATCAACAACTTTCCATTTTTTATTTCATATGGTCCTTTTTTGGTTTATTTGGATGTTATTAGTTTATCTACTTATATCTGTACCTATAAAGCAACTTGTTTTGACTGACTGATTCATCAACGCCCAGCAAAAAATACTGAAGTTAAATTGATGAAAATGTCTATACATGTTCTTCTTATACTCTAAGCGCACACTAAGAGGATTTTTTTGAAATTCCAATTTTAACTGCTTAAAATAGAGTAACAATAAAATTTTATTTATTTTTTTTTTTTTAACTTTTCGGTAAGATGAAAATATTAACTTGATTTTTGGTGTGTGTAAATATCTTCATGTGTATATGTACAAACCAATTTTTAAAGTTTTCGTAATTCGACCTTGAAAGGGATGAAGAAAGGTAAAAATAATTTGAAGAATGAATGATTCCAAATTTACTCCATTTCCGACTATACTAAACGAGATATTCACTAGACTGGGGTTACAAATACTCTTCAGATAAATATCGAAAAACCATTTACGGTTTTTTTTTTAATTTCGATATTTTAAAGGGTGCGACCGTGTACAATGCACCACTTAATTTCAAATTAATGAAATTGTATTTAACTGCAAATAACAATTAATTATTTAAGTATTTCTTAAATAAATTTAATCGATTCTCTTTCCAAATCTCATAGGAAATAAACTGTATTGGGTAGTACATCATATGTAACAATTATGTAAATATTTTATAGCTATAAAACAAAGCTATAATATGTTTACATAAATATAAAAATATTAAGTATACATAATTAAAAATCACTATTTACCAGCGCTTTCGACTACTCAAGGACATTATCAGAAGCATATGATATTAAAAATAAATCACAAATATATTGCCATTGTAAAGTTTGGGTTCTCCTTTTGTTAAAATAAAAACTTTTCTTTTTATATATTCTAACAAAAACGTTTTTCCCAGTGAAAAATTTTTGAAGAGAAAAATTACATATCTATAGGCAGATTTAAGATATTCTAAAACAAATTTTTGTCATCATATATTCTTAATATTTGGATCATTAAAATGTAATTACTCTAATGTCAGTCTCATATTTAACACGAAACTTAATGCAATTTATTTGAAATTTTTTTCTTCATTCTGATTAAGTGTAAAAAGATTTAAAAAACTAAATTTATAGAAAATTTACAAGCGTATTAAAATAACATATATTCCATCATTCTGTACAACCTTAATTCACATTCAATATCAATCAGTCCTTTTGCCTTTTGGCTTTTTATAACCATTTTGTTTTTTTTATCAAGATTCAGAATTATCATCGTTTTTAGCGTTTATTCCAAACTGTTTTTTGTTTACTTTCATATTTATTTAATAATAAACATATTTCTATTTTATTAATAAATAAAAATAACAAAAATTAAATAAATTTAAAATTAAAAAAAAAATAAATAAATAAAATCGACCTCTAAATACTCGATGCTATTTAATAATAAAACAATAAAAAAAAACCCATTAAATTCTTCTTTAAATATCTAATTATTGACATATGTTATGTTATGTCATGGTTGTATATTTTTTTATAATTTGGTGAAAATTTTTTGATTTTGAAAAGTAAAAATTTTTTAAAGCATTGAGAAAAGTAATATGTCTGAAGTCATTATCATTATTTTAATAATAATAATAATTATCAGTTTTATCAATTTTGTTAAATAATAATAATAATAATTTTGAAAAATGAAATTTTAGTCGCCTAGAAAATCTCCTAAAAATTGAAAGAAAAATCGTAAGGAGAATCCCAGTAAAACAGAAGAAAGGTATACACTAAAATCAAATAAGAAAATTATAAAAGCTGAGAAAATTTAGGGACATGAACCAAATGAATTCAAAAAGACCACTAAAAAGAATTTTTTTATGAAACTTTAAGATTTGAAAAGCCAAACAGGATACAAAAAATAGATGAAAGAGGTACTTAAAAATATAAGGATAAAAGAGGACGATCTCTTAGATAGGATGAAGTTTAGAGAAATAATTTAATAATGCAAAAAAGTTCTTTGTGGATGAAGGAATGATGATCATCAGAAGAAAATGGGCCGAAGAAGAAAACGTTCACTCCGAGAAAATGAAGGAAACATGGAAAAGAAAAAAAGAAATATTATTGATGAGGCCATAGTTGACCGCTTCGAAATAATAAGTAAAAAAATGTATACGTAAATAAAATTTAAATATTTTATATACGTAATAAAAAATAATAAAAGATTTCAAAACGATTTATAATAAGAAACCTGAGAAAATTTTACGAAGTTTTATTTTGTTGAAAGAATACTTAAATATTCTTTCAAAAATTTAGATATTTGAGTTATTTAAAAGATACAACGATGAAAAATGTTTTTTTTTTTGTTCGCTAATCACAAACCAATCAGAAATCGAAGCTTACATTTTTATTTGTTGTGTAAGATATTCAAACACTATCTTAATTCATTCAATATAATTACAGAGATATTTAAAACAAATACTTTGAATAATTAGTTTAAAAACTTATTTTTCATTTAATAAATGCAGAATAGATATCATTTTACATTAAAACCGAACTTATAACATCAAGTGTAATATAATTAATTACATTATATTACGATATGATATCGCGAAATTAAAAATCTGTAAAACATGATATTAACTACTACTTCAACAATATTACTAATACAGTACCACTTAGACTACCGCTAAGGCATAAACTTCTATCTCTTTTCATAGAGTCTGCCGCAGGTAAACAGAGTTGGGCCACGACACTTATTATGTAATTAGTTTATATATAATATAAAATATACACACAAGTACACAGAACATAACACAATCATACATTATTATAAAATGTAAGGTTGTTTAAGTTTTCAAACTGTTTTATATTTTATATATATGTTTAGTTACAAGCTCTACCGTGATGTATTTTCTATTGTGAATAATACTTATTTAAAGCAAAACTATCAGATTTATTAAATCTTATTATTGTTAAATCGAATAATCCCGTTTCACCGTGTAATAATAATAATAATAATAATAATAATAATAATAATAATAATAATAATAATAATAATAATAATAATAATAATAATACGGTTACATTATATTCCGTATTATTATTTTTATTATTAATATTACTGTTGTTGTTATTATTATTATTAAACTACTAATATTATTACTATTATTAACTACCATATAAAACTTTCTTGTAGAGTAAATCTAGTAGTACGTAATACACGTTATCCCTATCTGTCACCATAGCAATTATAACTATACAATGTTGTACTTGTTTAGGTTAACTTGTCAACAAGCGTTATGTTTTACAATATAGTATATATAATATCTCTTTATCTTTTAATAAGAACAAACAATTAGTTCGAATCCTTGAACGGTTTTATAATAAGTAGGATGTAATATACTCTAGTTTATGGTTTCGACGTTTGTAGTTTAAAAATCCTACGCAGATGACATTATCAAATTGTCAAATAGTAATAATCTATAATATAAATTATAGTAGACTATTTTTTAAAAAAAACTGTAAGAACTCCTACTTAATTTTTAATAGTATATATAGAATAAACTTATTAGATAGATTTACTGTAAGTGTTTGTGATCTATAAAATAGTTCATTGCCGTTCTTTAAAATTTTTTTTCTCGTTTTACAATCCGGTAAAAATGTTTTATAATTAGATTATTCTACAGAATGATTATTAATTTTAATGAAATGTTGATAGTTGATAATAAAATACTTATTTGTGAAAGTAACCGATTAATTTTTTCCCATCAATAAGAAAAGTAGACTGGAACAATCAAGGATAACTTTTATGATAAATCTTCTAGTATATAAAATACTGTAACCGGTATGAAGTTCTACTAATATAAAGTACCAGAATGAAAAAGCGAGATAATTAAAATTGTAAAACGAATTTAAAAAAAAAAATCCAAATACAACAAAGAGGAATAATGAAAAGAATTTCTAGTATAATGTAGAAGAACCCACCGGGTTAATCTAGTGGTGAGCGCGTCTTCCCAAATCAGCTGATTTGGAAGCCGAGAGTTCCAGCGTTCAAGTCCTAGTAAAGCCAGTTATTTTTACATGGATTTGAATGCTAGATCGTGGATACCGGTGTTCTTTGGTGGTTGGGTTTCAATTAACCACACATTTCAGGATTGGTCGAACTGAGAATGTACAAGACTATACTTCATTTACACTCATACATATCATCCTCATTCATCCTCTGAAGTATTATCTAAACGGTAGTTACCGGAGGCTAAACAAGAAAAAGAAAAAAGTATAATGTAGAAGGTTCATACTATAGAAATCATTAGGATTGAATGAAGAAAATAGTATATGAGCTGATGTTATGACTGTCCTCCGTTAAAGCCACTACTGGCTAGGAACGGAGGGGATGGTGTAGCGACCGGACACGCTACGAGGTGGGATCTTCTCCCCTCGGGGGGGAATCGAGATGATGTTATGACTGGTCAAGCTTATTTTTTTTATTTTTCTAGGCGAAAAACGCTTTCTTGTTATCATCGCCGGGACACGATATATTTTTTCGAAACATAAATGTTACAAGTCTAAGTGTACGTTACACTTAGCGTACGTTAGTCTATGTTACAAACATAAGTGTAGTCTTGTACAGTCTCAGGTCGATCATTTCTGAGATGTGTGGTTAATTGAAACCCAATCATCAAAGAATACCGTTATCCACGATCTAGTATTCAAATCTGTATAAAAGTAACTTCCTTTACTAGAACTTGAAAGTTGGAACTCTCGACTTCGAAATCAGCTGATATGCGAAGACGCGTTCATAATTAGACCAACCTAGTGGAATTAGAGAACCGCCTGTAGTCACCATATGCCACTCTCTCCACGAAGGGAGTGCATTATACTCTTCCCAAAAGTAGGACCCCATAAGGCGCATTTCTGCTAAACAAAAAGTCGTAAACACCGAAAGATTTTCAGAGGACGGACAGAAGGTATATTCCGCCGATAGAAGGACGTAAAAATTTGTCAACTCTCCTGAGAAATAACCTCTGTAATAATGTTAAATCTAAAAATGATCATAACACAATTCGAAACTCCGTCCTTTTAAAAATAAACTTTATCTGTATCCGTCAATAAAAATAAGTACTCGCCTTCTAGTTATAATTAAATAGAAGCAAGGATGTATATATCTAGGTTATGCAAAAAGTAGGTTGATAAAACATCTTCCGACAAACTTACATTGTTTCGAATATACGGATAGTTTGAATAACATTCGAAAAGTGCGTGCAGTCAAGCATAGAAGCAAAGAGTGCCTCACGAGAATATTCCGTTTTGGAATGGTGTTTTTTCTACGTTTAAGTATGAGAAACAGTTCATTGTGAATAGAAGATAAGGTGACATTACTCATTGATGAAACTGTAAGCTAATTTCCTTTTATGAATATTAGAATTAAATAATACAAAAGTAATTGGTGATTTCGTAATTTTTATCTAATTGTCATAATTACGTGTCAATTTTTCTTTTAATTTTTATTATTTATTGTAAAGTTCGTAGCAGAATCAGAATTGTGTTAATGACATATGATTTAATTATTTTGTAAATAGTACGTTTTAAAAGAGTAAATAAATTGTATTTGTAAGAATTTTATTAACGTGTGTAATCTCTCAATATTCTTTTCGAATCGATAACACGCGACAGTAGAGTATAGAAAAGTTATAAAGAAAGAAGTCCTTGAAAAAAAAATTGTGGCAAATTTTATTGTAGCATTTTACGGTAGTGAAACGTGAACATCAGGAAAAACAGAAAGGAAACGAGTATCGTAATCCTTCGAAATTATGGTACAAAAGAAGGTAAGTGAAAACACGGTGATACGATAAAATTCAAAATAAGGAGATCTTAAGATGAATTTTATTGAGATAAATTAAGAAGGGGTCATCGAAAAATGTGGCAGCAATACAAAAAAATAAAACACAAAAAACATACCTCCTATGTAATTGAGATAAAGTAATAATTGTAACTTCAAAATAATCGGAATATCATCAAGTTGTTTAGGCGTTACAGGCCGTGACCTTGGCCGATGAGCACATCGCCTCTGCAGCACTGTGAGTCGGTGCAATAGCGACAGTTCAGCAGAAAACACAGTCCGTTTTATGATTAGCGAAGGTTAAATCAGTTATAACTGTTCAACGGACTTTTCGGCGTGTTTGTGGCAATGATCCCCCTCATGCAAACAGCATTAGACGGTGGTAATAGCAGTTCAAGAAATCTGGCAACATGGAAGTGAAAACGTCCCTCAGACGTCCAAAAAGAGTGACGAAGCAGTTGAGCGTATACTCAAAGTTGTTTAAGAAGCCCTAAAAAATAAATTTCTTGGCAATGTTTACAGTTAGGAATTCCAAAGACAACTTCAAAATTTGTTGCACTAGCGTTTACGTCTTCACGCTTACAAAATTCAGCTTAAACATCAAATTAAACCTACGGATAGTCCTAAACTTGTTAAATTCGCAAGTAAAATGCTTAATAACATTGACGATGACGAAAAATTTTAAAACGCGTTGTGTTTACGGATGAAGTGACTTTCCATGTCAGTGGTTATGTCAACCGGTAAAATTCTAGGGTATGAGGATTTCTGCAACCCAATGAAATTATTGAGTATGTCAAAGATTCCCCAAAAATAAACATGTGGTGTGGTTTGATGTCCAATCGTGTGATAGGCTCATTCTTTTTTCATGAGTCTACTATCACGGGGAATGTTTATTTAGACATGATATAACTGTAGGTTTACCCGCAAGTTGACCAAATTAAACAAGAAAGTAACGTTGCTGTAACTTTTCAATAAGTGGTGCGCCCCCACACTTTAGCCTAGGCGTTCGACGCGTTCTCAATGAAAGATTCCGTAATCATTGGTTAAGTAGGGCTGGTCCTGTGTTTTTGCCTCAGAGAAGCCCGGATTTAACACCCTAGATTTTTTTTTCTACGGGGATACGTTAAAACAGGTCGATAGTGAAAAAATCAAGGATGTACAACATTTAATACAACGGATCATCGCTGCTATTGCAACAGTTACGCCTGAAATGATCCAGCAGACTTGGGCAGAAGTCGATTATCAGCTGGATGAACGGAGCTCATATTGAAACGCTTTAAGGTATGTAAAAAATTTTTTTGAGTTGGTGAATTATTAAAAAAATACTCGTTTGATTATCTCTAGTAGTTTTTAACATACGATGTTTTTAAATTGCTCCAACATTTTTCGATGACGCATTATTAAGACATTCAAATTTAGCTAATTTGGTTTCAAAGGGACGTTTAAAAGTAAAAACCGTACAGGAATTTATGAAACACGTAACTGAGTATCTAGGGTGTAGTTATTATAGTAAAATTGAAACATTAGCGAACAGATAGGAATGGAAAATAGCATCAAACTAGTCAACTAACTGATTTACAAATTTACTTTGTTAAGTATCACAACTGTAATGGTGATCTGACAGGAGTCATAAGTTACTTCAAAAAATCACATACCTATCCTTATGAACAACAACATCCTATACTGGGTTTGGTAGGGAAAGTAAAATGGTATTCCGTTACTTTTTTCAATGAACCAAATATATAATTGCATATCATCTTGTTAATCCTCCAAAATTCAGCTGATATCCAGCTGTATAAATAGCATCTCTATTCTACTTACCACAGGAAGTGGTTGTATATTGAACATCATTACTTTCAGAAAAAGGATGGTGTGACTTGTACCTCACGTGGTTTATATAAGTTACTTAATATGATGATTTAAAATTATTTATTATTTTTTATGAAAAAGTAAAAAAGTAGTATTTTATTTTTAACAAATAATTTTTTCCAAAAAATGGAACTAAATCACTTGCCAACTGGTAACTAAATAATATAAAATCTGCTTTTCAATTCCTAGTTACATTCCGTAATTATTTTCATTCCTTTTTAGAGTATAACCAAAATAATTATTAATTTTTTTCTTTACTACTTTTTACTCTAGGTAACGTAAAGATAGGTCAAACTATAAAAAAAAAATCTTTTGATGTATTAAATTAAATCTAATACGTATAATATGTAGAATGGACACATTCATTCCGGTTTTTTTTTTGTATCTTGAACTTGCTCCCTTTGAGGCATTTATACTTGTTTAAGGTACTTAAACTTTTCTTTCTTAGAAGTGGAGATAAGGCTCTTAAGTACAGGCTAACTGATCGAGATATGCAAAGCAAGGGTAATTTTTTACTTCCTAGACCCCGAAAGGAGTGTTTTTGTAGATTTTTTACTTATATGTCACCAAAGATTTATAATTTTTTTGCCAAATGTGTGAAAGATAGTCTAGGTTTAAATTCGTTCGTGATTTCACTTGAGCGCTGGCTTATTCAGTATGAAAACTTTGAGATCTTTTTTGATTCAATTTGACTAAAACTGACAAGTTATCCTAGGGAAGCATAAATCTTATGGCTTTTGTGAATCACCTTTTGACTTCTAATGGCAAAGTGAATGATTTTCGCTCTCTAATATTTCTATAATCTTTAGTAATTGTTAAATATCTACTCAGCCACTTCAGTCCTAATTTATATAAGTTTAATATTCTTCAATGTTTTAATTGTAAATTGATGGTAACTCCTAAAACAGGATCTTATCCTGTTATCTTATCCTGTATCTTATCCTCAAGGAGTACCTAATTTTCAAAACTATTATTAAATCACAAAGATTATTATTTTATCATAAATTATTGCATCACAGTTATAAATTAGAAAACTATAGTAACTCTTGTGAGCCTGTTGTAGGTCAACAGAAGTTTTATATAATTCATAAGCTATGTCTAATTTGTAACTCTTTTGTATATTGTAAATGATATTGTATTGTTTGTATTCTTAGTTTGGAAAATAAATTATTATTAAATCGATGTTTATTCAGTTTACTGAGAGATAAAGGGAGCTTAAAATTCTTGTAATGTATAATATCCAATAATTAAAACATAAAATTAACATTGTTAATTCAGATTAAATATATTTTCAATTTAAAAATGTTTATTCCTGAAAAAATCTACTTGTTACAAGCTTTCATCTTCAAAATACTTATTAGAGATTTCCTATCATATATTAATTAAATAATCCCAACATTTTTAAAATGGTAAATAAGTACTAATGCACTTATTTCTAATGTACTTATTTGCTTAATTATTGTTTTATATGGACTTAATAATTCTTAATTAACAGATAATATTACACGATTTTATGAATATACAGTAGATAATATTTCTTCATAATATAAATTATTAATTGAGACACTTCACTGTACTTTTATAATTTATGATATTTTAATTTAATCTACATCTAATTATATTAATTAACTCAGTAAAACTGAAAGAGAATGAAAATAAAATAACTGTTAAAAAAGAAAAAAAAATCCGAGAGTACTAACTGTATAGATCTACCAAGAATAATTATGAAGTACGAACAAAAAATAAAAAGTTTTTCTCTTTTTTGTTATAGGTATTTTTTCAGAACAAAGAAAGTTAATCAACCATGTGAAATTTTAACATTATTTCTATATTTTGTTTTATTCGGGTGCCTGTCAGTCTTAACAAAGAGAAGGCTTTAAAATAATCATTTCATATAGCATACACAGGCACACTAAAATGTAGAAATAATATTAAAAATTTCACATCGCTGAATAACTTACTGCATTCTGAAAAAATGTATATAAGAAAATTATGAAAAACTTTTTTAACTATCTTTTTGTTCGTTTTCCATAATTATTCTAGGTCGATGTATACTTCGAAGTAGTAGTTTGTTTTTTAATAATTATCTCATTTATTGATTTTTTGTTGTTTCGATAATTTTACCAGACAATAAAATAGTAATCTAGATATGATACTGGTATAAGTTATTTTTTGTAGATTTTTTGAAGTACGGCATTACTCTCGGTATAAGGTGGTGAGGTGGGGGTGAAAATTAACTTTTTTTACGTTTTGAGGTATGAGGAGTACGAGAATACATTCACTTAGATTGTTGTTTCCTTATATATTTATTTATAGGCCTATGTATAAAATTTTGTAGCTTGAAAAACTGCAAAACTTCTAGATCAGTTTTATTGAAATGCACGAATTTTTTTCTTCAGACGATGTGCTAATTAAATAGAAATTTGAATGTTATTAAATGATAATGTACATGTATGTAACGCATGTTATATGCTAGCCGTGATGCATTCCTACTTTCTTTTGCTGAGAACATTTTACGTTTATATCTCGAGAACGATAAATTTTTCGAAAATATCCCCCAAAAAAAATTTCTTTTTTTCGATTTATGGAATACCAATTTTATTAAAATTTGAAAATAGTGTAATTTTAAAATTTTGTTCCTCATTGTAGCGTCCCCCTTTTCGGTTAAAGCAGTTTAAGATAACCTATGTTACTTCCATATCAAAGACCTGTCACCACCCAAAAGTGATTGTAATTTATTGGATCTGAAAAGGTAACAAAAATACATTAAAATAAAACGCAATACCACTCCTGTGGACTTAGTCGGGTACCGATTGCGGTACCGCTAAATAATTGAAGTTTTCATTCCACATACTTCTTTATAACTCTTTATACTAATAATAATTATTATTTATAGAAAACTTTCTATGCATTAGTGGTAATATGGATGTAAGAAATGTAGGCGATCTGAAAACACTTAAAAGATAGCATTAGTATTGTCGATAAACTACTGAATGTTTACCCGTAACAAATTTATCTATTTTTATTTATTTATATTTTTATGCAAGTATCTTTTTGCACTAAAGCACGCCAGATTTAACGGAGTTCGGAAGATTTAAACAGGAGGAATAAAATAAAAGTGTAGCCCTACCAATTACACCTATATTCATTAAAGACGATGCTTTCTGAATAATTAATATCATTACTCTCATAGAAACCAACGATCATATGTTGTGTTAGTATTTTAGATACTTTTTTATGGGTTAAATCAAAAGAAATACTGAGACAGATAATCGAAATTAATAGAATAATGTACTCTTTTAAGTTATAAACAATGCATTAGAGTCTACCTCTATTTAGTAGGGGAAAACGGAAGGTTAAAAATAATTACACAGGTGATTCACAAAGAGTGCAATAAACTTTCAGTACATGATTAACTGATGAAAATAAAGAAGGAAGCTCATATAGGTATAAATTCGGAAACGCTTCGTTAATGAGTATGGGCTGGAGAAAGATTTCGCCTAGATTTCTGTGCATTCGGTAAAATTAAACCAGACTGTAGTTCTCTAGACCCAAAATGAGGGAGAAATTTAGTTGTGTTATATGAAATCTGTCCTCAAAAATTAAACAAAATAAGCCCCAGAACTGTATTCTTAGAACATTTTTGAGGTTGTTGAGGAATTTGGAGCAGCAAAATATAGCAACCATTTATTTTTCGAGAGCATGTTTCGGGTGCGTCATTTTTTTGAAGAATAATTTTCCAGATCTATTTAACAATGATTAAAAGAAGACAGATGTTTTCCAGCACGATGTGGATGTGGCAACTCCATACTTTTTTTAAGCAGTTAGACAACACTTTACTATAAACGGGACTTTTTTAAACCAGTGGACTGGAGTTGGCGGATCTATCAATTGGCCTCCTAGAACGCCTGACTTAACGCATCAGTACTACTACCTGTGAGGCCGCTTGGTATCATTAATATATGTAAAAAAGTATATTGCAACGAAAGAGTTAGTTATTAGAATTTATTAGAGTTTATTTGTGTCTAAGTAGTTTTATTATTTGTATTTGTATTATTTTTTTTTAAATATTTAATTTTTATGTTTGATAATAATTTAATAGTTATTAAAATCTGCCAGATTTTGATATGTTTTATTTTTAATAAACAATTTCAAAATTCTTGAGTTTGTATTCAGTTTCTTTGGACATTATTCATTCCATTTTACTCAGAATCAAATTCTGTTAAACTTTAATATCTTTATTACCCATTTAACAATGTTATCTTTCGGAAAACATAAAATAGTGTGTTTATCGATTGCAATCTTTACCTATTACCCCAGGATTTCTCGAAAATTACAAAAAAACTAGGACCTGTTTATTTTTTATTACTTTATTTTCAGTCCAGATTTCATATAAAACCATTAAATTTACCTCTTAATTTAGGTCCTAAGAACTACGATTTAGTTTAATTTTACTAAACGCGCAGAAATCAGGGCGAAATTTCGCGCCAGCCGATATTCTCTTACAAAGTGTTTTCGAACTTATGTTTGCATATAAACTTTCTTCTTTATTTTCACCAGTATGAACATGCCATGAAAGTTTCATTCTTCTTGAATCACTCTGTATATTAAAAACATTGAATTAAAAAAGAAAATTTGTTGATTTTATGTTTGTAAAATAATATTCTGATATTCTTATTGTCATTTTTAACATAATAATATACAGGGTCATTCACGGGAAGCGGATGTTTTTGAAGTGGGTTGTACTCGGGCGTTCGCGGTGGGAGGGGCACGTGGCTGATGTGTGACGTTTCCTTTGTTCATAGCATTTACATTTTAGTCGTTGAGATGGAGCCGTGGACGCTAGACCAACGCCTGTATGCGTATGACAGTTTTGTGCGAAATGACGAATCCGTAACTGCTCTTCAGCGAGATTTCCGCCGTCAGTTTAATATCCATCGTAATGCAAGTGTTCCTTCTCGTAACACAATATTGCGATGGGTAAACAACCTTCGAACAAGTGGTTCGAATTATTGAAGAAAAAACCACCGGGTCCCCGACGAACTGCTAGCACTCCGGAGAACATCGAACGACTAAGGGAAGCCATTGTCAGAAGGCCACGCCGCTCTATTCAGAGGCATTCAGCAGCGCTTCAAATGAGCACTAGTACGGTAAGACGAATTCTGCATACAGACCTGCATTTCCATCCTTACAAGATAGCCCTCGTGCAGCAGTTAAACGAGCAAGATTTCACGCAGCGATTACAATTTTGTCGACAAATGCTTACCGTTTTTGAAGAAAATGATAATTTGTTATTGTTAATGAGTGACGAAGCCCATTTTCATGAATGGCTTCGTCAACAAACAGAATTGCCGGTATTGGGCAGAAAGAAACCCACATCAGCTTCACGAGATACCACTTCATAGCCCAAAGGTGACTGTCTGGTGTGCAATAGGAAAGGTCGGTGTTATTGGACCATATTTTTTTGATGAAAATGACGCTGCCGTAACTGTAACAGCTGATCGTTACAATGCGATGTTGAATACGTTTTTCATGCTTCAGTTACGAAACCGGGGAATCGATTTTCAAAATGTGTTATTCCAGCAGGATGGAGCTACAGCGCACACAGCGAGGGCAACGATAGCTGTTCTCCGTAACTTGTTTCCGGAACGGATCGTTTCCGTCTGAGTTGATTAATAAAATGTTTTTTTTTTTTAAATTTATTCTATTTTACCTCTTAAATTTATCAAATTTATTTAGTTTTACAATTATTTATATATATTTAATATTTTTTTAGTGTAATTTTTATTTATGTAAGCAAAAAATGATGTTTATGAACTATAACGTTCCTTTTTTGAAACCACCCTTTATCACTAAGTTGGTATATTCAAAAAGTGAAAGTATTAAAAAAATTCGTATTATAAATCTTTATATCTTTATTCGTAAAGTATTATAATCTTGTATGAAATAAATACTTCAAAATATATGGTGAGAGCATATTTTTATTTGTTTTAACTACATGAATAAATTTTAACGTAACCCAAAAATTTTATTTAGCATTATTTCAGCAATAAATGGTCTTTGTTAAGAATTTAAAAAAATATATCTGTTCCCCTATCTCTTTGTATATTTTAAAGTAAAAATAGAAAAAAAGAATATTGTGTTCTAAGAGGAAATAATTAAAAAAAACAAACTTGTGTTTTTAACTGATTAAGAGATCAAACGTTTTCAAATCTAACATTTTAGGCATCTCATTTTAAACATCGTTTACAATTATGCTACTACATTTAGACTACAAGATAAGCTGTTCATGTGTTCTTATTTTAGTTTAGGGAAGATGAAAGCGGTGAGACAACGAATGCTCCCTTTATTTTCTACTAAAAAAGAATAAATAAAACAAAAATTAACTCTAGATAAACGAAAATAAAAGAACATGAAATTATTTATTACCTAACTGCAAGGTAAAAACCATTAAAAATTAATATTTATTGCTTTAATTTAAAAAAAAACGATGATAACAAAGTTTTTATTCTTTCCTAGCAATTGTTATTTTATTCTTTTATTGTCGAAAAATAATGATAGACGAAAGAATTTTAAAGAATTTAAAAAGCGATAGAATTTTTTACTTGAACTTTTTTTTTGTACTGAAAAATGTACAACAGTATAAGGTTATCTAAGATTTCTTGTTTGATGGAGGGTGGCAAGGTGAATTATGATGAAATTCAATTTAATATTAACATTAACAGTTTAAATAAACTAAAAAAAGTTTTACAAAATTCAAAAACTGGTAATTTTATAATTTGATCGGCTTCCCCATTCGTAATATTCCCTTCTAAGTATGTTTTTTTGCCATTTAAACTACTACTATGCTTCGAAAAATAAAATAAAAAAAACATTTTCTAAGATTATTTTAATTGTTCATTACTTGTGTAATAGAGATGTAAAAAACTCTAAAAATTTTCATTCGTATCACCTAATAAAGCAACCGATAAGATAAGGGAATTCAACAAAAGATTAAAAATAAATTAGAGAAGAGACCCTTCTCCATTGTAGGATGAAAATCCATTATTTAATCCCTTTTCAATTAAATCTTTTCAATATACAGTTAGATTTCTTTTATTTGTTTTAATATTTTTATCTATAAAATAAATTACTGAATTTTAGTTTTATTTTCGTACCAGTCTGTTTGTATTAAAATTGTTACCTACCAATGTGGTACAGTAAATCGAGAATAAAAGTTAAGTATATATATCTAAAAACGTCAATATCTAATCTTACGACACATTAGGAGTGTTACAAACTGTTGCAACATAACGTCATAACAATCAACTGTGTCTGTGATAATGTGAATTGCGTCATTCTAAAAACAAAATTAAAATACCTTAAGACACTTCACACCATACAGTAAAATTTGCGCTATGAAGTGGTCGTTAAGCTGATGAGGATTACGTCCAATACGTAATGTTGTTTTGTTTGTTTATATAATCAGATAAATGAAAATAAGTCTCATCAGAGATCACAAAATTGTTAATCGGGTTAAGTGTTTATCATCTCCAGAAGGTATGTACAGAAATTTCGATGTTCCTCTAGATTTCTGGATAATAATTGTTACACCACTTGTCTTTCTTTTCTTTTTCCTGTTTATCCTCCGGTAATTACCTTTCAGATAATACTTCAGAGAATGATATGTATGAGTGTAGTCTAGTACAGTCTCAGTTCGACCTCTCCTGAGAAGTGTGGTTCATTGAAACCCGACTACCAAACAACATCGGTATCCACAATCTAGTATTCAAATCCGTGTAAAAATACTTTACTAGGACTTGAACGCTGGAACTCTCGACTACCAAATCAGCTGATTTGGGAAGACGCGTTCACCACTAGACCAATACATCACTTGTCGAGATTGAACTTAATATCCAGATGCAACATCCGACAAAGTGATCGCATTGGACTTCGTTCTAAAACAGTTCTTAATGTTGTAATGTTATCTAAGGACAACTTCGTGTGTAACCTACCAGGTGGTTTCTTATTTGAAGCACATGCTGCTGTTCGAAACTGCTTGACCCATCACATCATAATCGCCTTCCGCGATGAGACTTGTTGGTCGGTTACGAAATGTTGAAACAAACGCTGCGTTTGTTCGTGTGCTTCTTGTATCAACACACTTAAAAAAAGTTTCAATTGTTAAGTGCGCGATGTCCGTTTGACCAGTGCTCCATACTGACTACGGAGTCATGTAATATGGTGGACAGAATATCCTTTGAACTGAACTCTGCAATGGTGTAATATCAGCTTTCTAAAAAGCCCTAACCAACAATAGCGCACGATTTAAAATGGATTATTGTTTCTGCCGCACCTTGAAAATTTTAATTTTTAAATCTCTGATTTTTTTCTCTAGATAAATAATTTGAAAATTGTTTTAATAAACTTTAATAAATTATAAAATTATTATAGACTATTTAAAAAGTCTCTTTTTTAAATGTACAAATACTTCACATTTTTATTTAAAAATCTATTAATTTATTTTATAGATTTTTTAAAAAATTTTAGTACTATTGTAAACGTTTCGGTACATACTTGTAGTTTCTTTTAAACGTTTGTTTTTCTATCTGTTAACACTATATCTGCAAATTTCATGCAGTTTGTTTTTATAACAATCAAACATACCACATCATTGTTATTTAAACATACTGAAAAGTGAAAAGTGGAATTATTTTTATTGTAAACCGTATGAGCTTGTACAAATAAAAATTATAGGTATAGCCTAATTTAATCTTACAGTTATGCTGCAAAATTTACATTAACCATATTTGAATTTTTGTTTTTTGTTTTTTTATAAAAATAAATAAATTTAAATTATGTTTTAAATTTTAACAAATAAAATTAATTTCTGAAAAGAGTAACCGTTTCTAAGAACTTTTTTTTACTTTAAACACCCCCAAGGCAACCGTTCCTCTTCGTTAAGCAAAACAAAGTTACCTCGGAGTGTCGTGGCATGTTTCTAAGAACTTAAAATATCCTAACAGACTTGTTGAGATGTTCGATTTTCCGGTTGCTGTAATATTGCAACAGCTCTGGATTAGTTACTCCTTGGAGGGTAATATTTTTTAAAGATTTTAAATAATTCTTGGTGTCGAGGTAAATCCTGCTAAAATAAATTTAAAAAAAATTATAGAAACACCAATTTTTTTTGTTGTCATTAACCTTTTGACTAGTTTCTCGCTTTTCTCTATTCGCTTCTGTTTTATAGCAATATTTTAAAAGTCTACAGTAACATATATTTAATGAAATCTATATCTGTAATTAACTTTTTTACATTTTGTTTTCCTTTATAGTTTTATCTTTTCTGTATAACCGTCTATAATAATAAAAAGATTTGAGTGGTACACCAGTAAAGGATATATATTCTGTAAGGTAAAATACTTTTTATATGATTATATGAAACCTTTTCCTTCTTATATTCCTCATAAAATAACTTCATTTTTATCTTTATCAGTCAATCCGCTGATTCTTAATATCCTGTTTGATCAACAAATTTTCAAAATTTCTAATTTCTGTTCTTTTCTGATTTTATTATTTTATGTGTTTTATAGACATAAAGAACTTCATTTTACAATCAAGGAATTTTTTCCTTATTACTAGACGTATATCTTTTATTAGGAGATTTTTTCTGCATAAATATTCCATTTAGTTGTTGGATTTGCTTTGATTTTTATCGTTTTTAACAACTTCAGTAGAAATCTGAATTATTTAAACTTCATTTAGAAATCTACTTGCCATAAAATAGTGTAGATGGGTGAGTTACCATTTACCGAGTTGCTCTTAAACTTCTGATGAAAAAAAATTTTTGTTGTGCATTCCTAGCTAATCAATATCGAATTATTCATCATTAATATTAACTTTAATCTAGATAAATTTTCTCCGATCTTCTATTTCGGTAGGTTTTGAACTTTTCTATAAGTAGATCTCTTTTGTCAGATAAAAGTGAAGTATACTTAATTTATAGTAATTTTTATATTAAATAACTTTCTGCCGTACTGTGTTATTTTTTTACATTGGATTTCTGTCCTACCAAAAAATCCGCTCATTTTTTTTTTTTTACTGAAATTCGAAGAAAAGTACCTAATACTTTCGATCGCATGATGGGAGTGGGAGATAAACATTAATTTTCTTTATGTTTTGAGGAGAAGGAAAGTAGCATTTAATTTAGCGAGATGAAACTAGTCTACTGGTTTATTATAAATAGTTAAATTGTTAATAGTTAAAATTACTTGTTAACTAGTGTAGTGAGTGTACTTGTTAATCGAACGTATATAGTGCCGTTTCTGACAACGAAATAGTGAGGGCGTCGGAAACGAAAAGTCGGTCGGTCTTCTTGCACAGATTTGCGCAAAATTTTATTCTAACTTGTTCTTGATTTCTACTCAAATAGCATACTCATCAGTTTTATTTTCATATCTTTATTTTTGCTTCTTGAATTTTTACTGGGTTTCATATTTATCTTTTAATTCCTGTAACGATTATATACAATTGTATATAAACAATTGTCTAAATCTTTTATATACAATTGTATATTATTTTAAACTACTTCTTCCTGAATTAGAGCCTGTTCTTTATCTTCTCCAGAAGTAGAAATCCAACCATTTTCTTAAGTTTTTAAGTTCACTGAAAAATTTAACAAATATTTTTGTTTAAATTCCTTTTCATTATGTAACAGTTATCTTAAAATCATATAAAACATGAATTGTTGCGCTTACCAATTTCTCTTAAAGATTCTATTTAACTCAATACTATTAAAATATCCAATAACTACCGCATATTTGATTTGTTATTTGTTTGTCTTAAGTCAACTTGGTTACGTAAAAGATTTCGTACACAATATTATTTCCTTTGTACGAATACACTTGCAATTCCTAAAAGAACTCTCAATTTTTTATTTATTTTTTTTCCAGTCTATCGGCATCGTATTTGTTTATTTTTTTTTCTATCCAAGACGTATTTGTGCATAATATACAGATATTCTTTTATCATTTATTCTGTGTACGTTAAATCGCTAATTTTAATTTTTGTTTCTATTGTAATAGATTTTACGGTTTTTTCCTCTACCTCCCGGAACCAGACCACCAATTAAGGGGACCTCCCGGAACACGGTTCCGGGAGGTGCCTTTACCTCTAGTCACTAGTCGAGGGAAACGCCAAGTCCGGCTATGCCGTTCCCGGCCTCCCATCATCCACCAAGCGGGACTTGGCCCTTTGTGCTTCGCCTCTAACGGGAACACCCCCGGAGGGACGGCCCCGCCGGGACTCAGTCTTTTAGCTCAGAGTCCCCGCACTTCATCACCACCCTCCACCCGTGCAAGCACGGGCGAACGGCAGTTCCGTACGGAGCTGTCCCTCACCCCCTTGCTTCCCAATATTTCAGTTGCAGTATTTCCGACACAAACCCCGTCACAGTGTCCAAGTCCACCGAACTTCGTAATATCGTTCCAACGATGATCCCCACCTCGAGATGCCCAGTTACGGCAGTACGGTCGCGGCATTTCTCGTCCTACCCCGGGCACTGGAATATCACGTGTTCCAGCGTGTCTAATTCCCGACGGTAGGGGCAGAAGGGATATTCAGCTCTTCTTCGTCCACACAAGTATGAACGAAAGACCCCATGGCCGGTCAGGAATTGTGTCAGCCAGAATCCCAGTTCGTCAAACTTCATCTTGGCCCACGGCTCAATGTGTGCGATCAAAGAATGCGTCCACCTCCCTTTCGTAGACGCATCCCACCTGGCTTGCCAATTCCTGTAAACAGTTATATTGGCATTGTTGTTCGACACACCCTGATAAATTTGCTCACGAGATGCTACTAGCTACTGTAGTGGTGGCATCCCTGTCACCACCAGAACCGCCTCAGTCGAGACAGAGGCTATGCCGACGCCACCTTAAGAGCCATACGGCGCTGTACTCCCTCCAACAGTCTTCTATTACCCCCTACCGCCATAGCTCTCTTCCACTCTGGCGCGCCATAAAGAAGAATTGAGTACGCTACATGCGCGTACAGCCTCCTCTTCGAGGTACCAGGCCCTCCAACGTTCGATAGTAACTTAAACAAGTTCTTGACAATCGGTCAGCTTTCTCACTCACCGGTTGGACGTGACGAGTGAATGACCGCCTATGGTCCAACCACACTCCAAGATATTTGGCGGCCTCTCGTGATTGGACCATCGCTCCCTCCATCGTAATTGGGAAAGGCATAAGTCGCAGTCTTCCCGCCATTGAGTCAAATAGAGATTTATCGCAGGACAGATGGAGTTCCAACCCGGCCATCCACTCACCGACCATCGCGATAGCGGCATTCGCGGCACGTGTCACCTTCTCTTCGGTCTTTGCCACCACAACCAGGGCTAAATCATCAGCGAAGGCGATAGGGGTGACAACCCGCGGGTATCGTAACCGGAAGACTTCATCGTACACGATATTCCATAGGTGGAAACGGAGCCCTGGGGCACCCCACGCATAGACGGGAACCAGAGATCAGTGTCACCAAGCTTATACCAGCTTTCTATCGTTAAGATAATCTTCCAACATCCTCCTAAGATAGCCGCTCACACCCCATCCCCTCAGCGCCCGGAATACGAAGTCCCAGCTGAGGGAGTTAAAGGCATTTTGGACGTCGAGGAGTATCACCACCGGAATCCTGCGTGTCTCCAAGTGCCCGCTGCTGCTGCATCCACAATCTTCATCACCGCGTCAGCTGCATCGACCGTCAACCACCCTGGTCGAAAGCCATATTAACTCAAGTGCAGCCCTCCCTTCACTATAATCTCCTCACGGAGCCTGGCATCGAGCATCCTCTCGAAAAGTTTCGTGAGATTATTAATAAATCAGATGGGTCTATACGAAGTGGGCCCCTCCACCGTACTAGGTTTCTTTATCAAGACCTCGACCACTTCCAATCTTCCGGAAAAGAACCAACGTGCAGCATGATATTAAATACTCGGAGGACCTCCGCCGGTGTCTCCTCCACGAAGATGCGGACTACTTCGACCGGTATGCCATCCGGGACAGGACCCTTGTGTAGTCTCATCCGTCTACTGGCCCGGACGAGCTCCTCGACCCGAAAGGGCCGAATGTCATCAACCACTATCTCTTCCCGCAGGAGGCACGCATATCTATTACTTACGTCATCTTTAAAAAGTATTATTATATACCGACTAAAATGAAACATTTATTTAAAATAGTGTCAGACTAATCGAACCAATCACTGCCAATACTAACCCGCACTATAACAACAACAACGATGACAACATTTTTATTTATTAATATTTATAAATTATATTTGTAATTTTTCTTATTCCAGTAACAATTTTGAATTATTATTATTATTTTTTTAACTATTTAATTTAAAATTATTTTTAATTATATTTTCAAATATATTAATTTAGCCCATCAGCTGGTCTAGTGGCAAAAATCTCGTCGCAAATCACTTGTTTAACAGCTGATTCTCAAAGCTGAAGGTTCCTAGGATTTTGTGATAAAACATTCTGTAATTAAATTACTCAAAACCTTTTATACAGTTTTTATAAAATTCACAAACGTTTATTTTTTTAATATATATATATTTTTTTCTAAATACAAAGATTCTTTATTCGACTCGAATGTACTTTAAAATATATTTTAAAATTTATTTTATATCTACTTCACTGAGCTTATCTGGTGTTTAACTCGTCGTCATAATTGTTTTACAGTTGATTTTTTAAGTCGTCGAATCCTATTAAGTTGAAATGGTAGAAAAAGTTAATTGCTTTCTTATGGATTTGAAAACTAGACAGGAGATGCTGATGTACGTTGGTGGTTAGAATTCAATTAACTACAAATCTCAGGAATGTTCGGCCTGAATCTGTCCAAGATTACACTTCATTTAAATGTCGTAGCCTCATCTCATTGGGCCTTGGAGGAAGGTTGCTTAGTGTTCACTAGTTGAAGAGAGTCCAACGTACACATTAATAAAAAATAATTATTAATTTATAAAATGGTCTCTAAATGCATATATTCTTTATTCGACTTACATGTACTTTAAAATATACTTTCCAATTTATTTTATATGTAGCCACCGAGATTATCTGGTGGTTAACTCGTCATAGTTGTTTTACAGTTGATTTTTTAAGTCGAATCCTTTACGGTTCAAACCCTATTAAAATTTAATCGCTTTCATATGGATTTGAATACTAGGCAGGGGATAACGGTGTACTTTGGTAGTTGGAGTTCAATTAACCACACATTTCAGGAATGGTCAGCCTGAATCTGTACAAGATTACAAGATTGAATGTGGAAATATGGAAATGAAACTTTGTAGCAAATAAGAAATTCCATGCCGGATGGGATTCAATCCCGGGAACTCCGGCTGAATGATGACGCTACCACTCCGCCACGGAGATCGGGTAAATTGATTATTTATACTGAATAATTTCTTTAATAACAGTTCTGTTGTTAAACCTGGATCTGCGTTTGACCTGGAAGTGTCACGTGAGGATGAAGAGGAAAACAGTTGAATGCAAGGTAAGTGGAACTTCATTGGCTGCTACGGAGGAACTCAGGCAACCAATCTTACAAGATCTTAATTTTTAAGGCCATCCTGCGCCAATCTGGACGTATGGTGTAGAAATGTGGGGAACGGCTAGTATTAGTAATGTGGAAATTATACAACGATTCCAGAACAAAGTGGCAAGGGTGACTGCCGAAGCGCCATGGTTTACGCGGAATGATGAGATTCACGATTACCTGGAGCTCCCGTCGATTGCACGGCAGCGCAGTGTGAAATATCTGCAGAGGCTTGAGAATCATGAAAACCACTTTGCAATTAATCTACTCGATAACAGCAGGGACATCCAACGGTTGAAACGAATCCGTGTACTCGACTTAGGGTTTGCGTAACATTTTGGAATCTAACACCGTCAAGTTTTAGTGGTGTGGTATCTAATTTCTTTGTTACTTCTCCTTTCTATTCTTTTTTTTCTTTTTTCTTTTTATTCTGTTATTAATGTTTGTTCTTGTGGACTGTATGGTGCTAAAATTAATGTTTTGTTATTTTTGACTGAACATGAAATTTCATATTGTACTTTAAGTTTACTTGTAACTATTTATTGTGTATTACTTTTTTGGGGGGTTACTTAAGGACCCCCTTATCACGTGCTTTTGTCAGAAAACTTATTTATGGCTCCGAAGGAGAGCTGATTGTAATTATAATTGTTATTGAAAAAAAAATATCTATTCGATTTTATATTTCACTTAATGAGTTTAAAATTTTTATTTTTGGTATGGGTTTGGTTTTTATTGATGTTATCTTACACCCAATTTTACTTCTTCACGTGATTAAGAAAAATTGTAAATTGTTTGTTAATAGTTACTATTTAAAAATAAAATTCGTTTGTTAGTATCAATGACGCAAACATCCTATTCTTTTTCTGGTGTATTTGGCCAACTAACTATATTGATGACTAAACGTTTACTGTGAAAAAAATATATTCAAGTTGCCTGTATTTATTGTTAGTGTAAGAATTTTTTTCGCTCGCTCGCAACATCTATATATGTATATGTGCGCGCACACACACACAGACAGACACATACACAATTTGTGTATTTGTTTTCTGTACTTTATTTTTTCTTCATCTTGACTAAGAAAAAATAGGATGATATCGATAAATCCACTTAGAAATAAACAAGAGTACAATGAACTTTCGTAACGTATCTTTTTTTTTACATATTCATAAACACTTTTTTTTTAGAAAATTATGCAGATTTTTTCCTGAAATTACAAAATTACATTATTTCTGGATTTGATTATGTGCAAAATACAATAGCAAACTACTCTTAATTTCTAGATGAGAATCTAGAACCGGTAAGTCCTTACTACCAGTTGTAGGAATTTATCATAATTTAGATCACCAAAAATAAAAATTTCTTTAAAATCTTTAGCTGAAAAAAAAACAGTTGATATTTTGGAACTGAATAATCCACAGTTCCAATTTGGAATTCCAATTTCACTCTATTTGAGTATAAATCTGATTTACATTTCCCTTCTTTTAGCATTTCTTTTAAACCGATTTTATTTCATTTTTTAATGTTTATTCATTGTTATACATTCTGAAAACTGTACAAATATGAAATATTTCAGACCATTATTTATTAAGCATTAAAAGTTTTTTTTTTCAATAATTTTGTAATAAAATAAATTTAATATTAAAACCGATTAAAAAAAAATAATTATTTTTTTAAATATATATATTTTTTTAGATTTTATTTACTAAGCATTTGACACGGTTGGTATTAATACAATTTACAATATAAAGTTTAACTTACTAACAACTTTAAAAGTATATATCCGAGTACTTTCGGAACCGTTACTCCATCATAAGGTATTTCCCAAAAGATGTTAATTTAAATTCAAATGTATAATTGTATTTAGAAGATTAAAAAGGAACAATGAACGGTATGGATGAATCCTACGCAAGAACTAACTCATAAAAATAAACGAACAAAACGAACGTAATGAAATGAAGTAGAAATTATGAAGATGGACCACTGAATGTAAAAATAGGAAGAGAAAAGATTATGAAGGTAGAAGAATTTTGTTATTTGGTAAGTAGAATTACTAAAGATGGACGAAGCAGGAGCGATATAAAATGCCGAATAGCACAGGCGAAACGAGCCTTCAATCAGAAATATAATGTGTTTACGTCAAAAATTAACATAATCAGAAAAAATTGTTTGAAAGTATACGTTTATGGTGCGTAGCTTTATATGGAAGTGAAACTTGGACGATCGAAGTATTTGAGAAGAAAAGATTAGAAGCTTTTGAAATGTGGTGCTATAGGAGAATGTTTAAAATCAGATAGGTGGATAAATTGACAAAAGAAGTATTGCGGCAAATCGATGACGAAAGAAGCATTTGAAAAAATATAGTTAAAAGAAGAGACAGACTTATAGACCACATATTAAGGCATCGTGAAATAGTCGCTTTAATATTGGAGAGGGACAAGTAGAAGAGAAAAATCGTGTAGGCAGGCAACGTTTGGAATATGTAAAACAAATTGTTAGGGATGTAGGATGTAGAAGGTATACCGAAATGAAACGACTAGCACGAGATAGGGAAACTTGGAGAGCTGCATCAAATCAGTCAAATGACTCAAGACAAAAAAAAAAAAATTGTATTTAAATTAAAATTGTTACGTTCATAATAGTCGGTCGTCAAGATATAAAATTAGATTGTACGTCAATAAGACCGTAACTTCATGTTTGTAAGATGTTTGCGACTGTTATTACGTCGACATCTTATTGACGTACAGTTTAATTTTAATTCGTGACGACCGACTGTTATGAACGTAATAACTGTAATTTAAATACGAGTCTCTGGGAAATCCCTGAAGATGGAGTATCGGCTCCGAAAGTACTCGAATATATACTTTAAAAATTGTTGGTAAGTGGGACTTAATTTATATAATATATTTTTTTGTTTAAATTCTAGTCAAATTAAAAAACTACTAAAAACTTGATAGATCTTTAATACCAAATCGGTGCGTTAATTGGACACAGATTTAAAAAATGTTAAACAGAAAAACAAGAACGAAAGTATTTCTTTTTTTACTTTGTAAACCTTTTTTTTTTATGTGAAATAGTTTTTATTAAAATATGGAAGGCTTATAAATAAAAATCCCTTCTCTTGAAAGAAAAATCATTCGCAAGAAATGTAAAAATCAGAAACTTATTTTGCACCCTTAGTTTATAAGATACGTTTTTTTTTTTTAATTTTTGAGTGAATAATAGATAGAATTGTGGCAAAGCTATACTGGAAATGAAAAGTATCTCTTTAAAACTATATAAACAATGACATTTTTATAAACTCTACCATTACCAAAAATAATTACAATGGGATTGTATATACCGGGTGGTCCATTTAAATAGAGACACATTTTACAAAACTATTTTTAAGACGAAAACTGCACATTTTAAGAAAAAATGTTTTCTATTAAATTTTTTTATTTCAAGGGGGAAATACATTTACAACCTGTTATCCTTGATAAGGTCAAATAAAGGTCATTTCAAGGTAAATTTATTTTTTTTTAAATAGGAACCTATATTTTTTATTGCAGAATTGAATTCTTTGAAAAAAAAAATTGAAATTTCATTTCAGGCTTTTTTTTTAATAAAATTGATAGGTTTTTAGTTATTCATCTCAAAAATGTTGTGAACCTATAATAATAAATTGGTGTTTTTAGTTTTATTAGGTCTGGCTCAGCTGACGAGTTTCAACCGGCTGATGTTAAATTTTAAATTAGATTTTTTAAATAAGATAAGTAGTAATTTAATTTTTTAAAGAAATTAGTGTGTATAAATAATTGATTTCATTGAATTTTTTGAAAGTTGTGTATTAAAAGCAACTGCATAAATTCGGTATTAAAATTATTTACAAAATCTTCTAATCTTTCTCAAAAATTTGGCTTCATAATTTTCCAAAAAAGCAGTTTACCGTGTTCAACTTTTGTATTTTACTTATCTATGAATCATATTTAACGAACTGTTATGATTTTAGGAAAAGAAAAAAATTAGTAAATTGTAGTATACAAATTTTATATATATATATATATACTATAATGATAATTTAATAATATCTTATAAAATAAATATTATACAATATCTTATTCTAATTCAAAATCAGTAGGACATATTAAAATTGCCCTACAGGCGGTTAGTTTGTAAAACATCTTAGGATTTCTTATATGAAATATCCATTTAGAATACTAATATTAAACGAAGCCTCTGAGGTTCAGAATGATATAAACAACTAAACATGGGGAGGCTCCGTTAAGGTGGAATGAATTTACAGCTTTTTTTCTTATTTTTATTTCCATTTAACGAATAAAATAGAATTCTGTTTTGTTGCAAAAATTATTTGCAATTATATAGTATCATAATCTATAATCGTTAGAATTTTAAAACAATTATAGTATTGTGTGTACGCAATTGTAGTAATTACTCTTTTATGCATACACGTTTTTAATGTAACAGTAACTTTGTCCAATATTTAAGTAAATTACTGATCTCATGATACTATTTTCAATTGAAAATTGTACATTCATCTCATTGATATAACGGAGAATGTTAGGTTTTGATATACTAAAAAATTCGAATCTATTTGCGTTTATTATACAAATTTATAAATTAAAAAAAGGATTGAGATACTTAATAATACTTTGGATGAATATTTACTCCTGTTAAAATTAAGATATAATAATTTTAAAATTTCAGTACGACTAGATTTATTTAATATAAATGCGAAAGTTTGTGGCTATTCTATCCGTTTGCGAAAATGAACCGGCCGAAAGCTTTCAAATTTTGAGGACACGTTCTTGTTATTCTAGGTAAGGTTTTAAGCCAAAGATCGCGTAGGTTCATAGTCAATATTTAAAAGCGATACACCCCATTTACCATGATTTTTCCTAAATTCTGGAATATAAAATATTACATACTTGAAGGAATTTCACTTAATTCGTAAACAATTTTATAAGAAATTTTTTTGTATAACTCTTACAGATAAAAATAGGGTTTTAATTTATTGCTTGAATGAAAAAACTTTCTAAACATAGAAATTTGGTAATTATTTAAAAATAGCACAATTTAAACAATTAGTGTATATATTACCCATCAGGAATTATTTTTGACGAGCTTTAGAGGATGAAATATAACCAAAAAAATCGAGAAAAAAAGCGTTTTTTATTGTATATATAATTTTTTATCGGTTTAATTGGAAAATTTTCTTCTGATTATTTTTCATTTTCCCTTTGTTCGGTTAAATATTTTAGCACTTTCCTTTACTGAAGTTTTTTTATCTCTTTCTTGGACAACCAATATTTTTTCCCTTGTATAGACTTATATATTTGAATAAGTAAGCTGTCTCCACTTTTCCTTTTCAAGTAAATCACCATCTTTTATTCGTTAAACAACATAAAATATAATATTTGAAAATTATTACAAATTAAAATAATGATTTTTATTTCAATTGATTTTTTCCCTAATTAATTTTCTCGTAGTGGTTGCACTAAATATTATTATTAGAAATACTTGAAAGAGAATGTAAGCAATTATTTGCACTTTATTAATATTATTTTTTAAATTCATTTATTATCGTTCACTTATTAAAAAAACTATATAAAAAAAAAAAATTAGTAAATAGCTATAAAAGATGTTATACACGGTTAATTGGTGTTTACGATGTTATCAGGTTACATGTATGTATTATCACCTGTAGAAAATATTTACATTATTATAATTTTTTTTCCGCAGGGGGAGGAAGAAGCTCTGCCAGGCCCGTTCTGACGGCAGTGCGGGGCTCTCACCCGCTAAAAAACGTAGTCCGTCTTCGGACTCGGTTCATCCGTTGATCCATATTCTGTCGAATTCTCCCCCCATGCGCCTTTCCACGTATCATGGTGACCACCGTCATTACTTTATCCCACTTGTCCTTGCTGCTAAGCATAACTTTTATTATATTGCTCTAGTCCACTATTCCTTGCTCCACCAGTCCGACTCTCAAATCTCGCCATCTTGAGCAGGAGAACACACATGTTCCGCGGTGTCCTGTTCCCCGCAATCATGACATTGGTTGGTGATGCTCCTATCCATCCGCTGTAAATAACCGAAAGTCACGAAAGTTGTAAGTCACGAAAACACTCGTGGCCACACAGGAATATAGTAAACTCGAAGTTCGTGTCTCCATGGCTCCTCTCTGCCCAACATCTCCGATGAGCTCGGATGTTCATCTTCCCTTCGGTGTTGTTTGCCACCTTCTGTTCCACTTTGTGTACAGCTCATCTACAGCTGACCTCGAGTCTCTACCGTTTACAATGAGGATATCCTAACTTAAAACTCCACCGGAGGACCACCGCCATTACCGATGCCGCCTCTGTTCTTATGGTCCTGTATTCAGCGATAATCCGGAGGTTAAGTTGCAGCTTCATTAGTCGACCAACATTTCGAGCTCTGGAAAGAACTTCCTGTCAAATCTGCAGTCCGTATAAAACCACTGACGAGAGTACACTTGCCAGCAGTTTCCTCTTCATGGTCCTTGGGCCCCCTTTGTTATCATGATTCTATTCAATACCTGAACCACCCTCTCGCCCTTTTTGGCTGCCTCTTCCATATTTAAGGAGAATTTTCAATTCCTGTCCACACTCCCAGGTATTTTGTGGCTGTATTGGGGTACATTATAGTGTCTCCTACCCAGAAACTGATGGGACCCTCCGCCGGCCGGACATCAACACCACCGTCACCTCCTACTCCGCGAAGCGAAGACCATTGGTGGACAGCCACCTCCGTACTACTCTGGCCGCTTCCTCTCCGACAGTCCTCAGCTCATCTTCAGTTTTTCTTACTACCACCAGGGCCAAATCGTCAGCATATGCCACCGGTGTGGCGCCATCAGGATATCTCTCCCTGAGTACTCCGTCAAAAGCTATGTTCCACAGGATAGGACCTAATAACGTGGCTGTGGAACACCTCTCTCCACAGTGAACTTCACCTCAACCTCATAATTATATTAAATAAAACAAAATTAATCGATTCAGTCAATTGTAAACAATTATTTAAACAAAGTTTACATAACCTAGAAATGCTAGGTTATGTTAAAACAAAAACGAAAAAATAAACAAAACACCAAAAAGAAAGAAAAACGAGTAAACGGAATAACCAAAGAACAACAATAACGAAATCGAATATACAGCATATTTACTTTTTTGTAATAATATTATAAATGTTGTTAAGAGAGGTTTTATACGAGTAGAAACATGCATTTTTTTGATTTCTATAACAAAAAAAAAACTGCTATTTATTTACACATTCCCAGATAATACGAATAAATTAACCATTATAAATTACATATTTATTCAACCCAATTAAATAAAATTTATAGTTTTATTTAATTCATTTTTTCTTTTCATTTTATAGAAAAATTAATATATTTTATTTATTCAAATATGATATCTTGAAAAACTAAAACGGAAGTTTAGGAAAAGAATAATCTTCAGTTATTAATTTTTTTCTAATCCTTGTAGTGAATTATAATTTTTAGTTATATTTCCTTTTAGAATAATACTATTGAAAAATAAAAAAGCTAGCAAAATATTGTTTGAGTTTTCGGGCTATTAATAATAAAAATTAAAAGCGTTAGAACCCTGAAAACTAAAAAAAAGAACAAAATATATATTTTTTAGAAGTGGGGAAAAATTTTAAGAAAGATTTTTCTAAGCAAATTTGCTTAATTAAAGTTCTCTCTTAATCTCTAACATCACCTTAACAAAGGCTAAAAAAAAAAACAAATAAAATTTTCAAAAACCTTTTCTGCATTTTAAGTTCGTGGTCTATAATTAAAAAAAAATATATAGACATTTCTTGATAGCTCTTAGATATGAGGGATAAACTTTCAAGATATTTTTTTAAAAGATTTAAATGGAAGGAAGATACTACTAAAATTTATTTTTAAATTAAAAAAATTAAGAGGTGAATTCTTGAAAAGATTTTTTATAAAAATTTAATTTACTAAAGTTTTCTCTAAAATGCCTCTGCAGAAAATCGAAATTGGCTTTTTCGCGATATCCCCTCACTCCCTTAACGAATTTTGAAAAAATAATATGTTTAATTCCCATATATAGAAATACTGGAAAAAAATTTAAAGAAAATCGATTTTGTCAATCTTGAGAAATAAGGCCAAAGAACTGTGACACATATACACACATATGTTAGTGTTTAGATGTTTTTTGTGTGTTTATATGTGTGATGTTTTTTGTGTCTAGATGAACTAGTTAGACCCTAAAATCTGACACCTCATTTTTGAAATGATCACCATACTTCCTCTTTAATACTTTAATATAGCTTTTGCAGCTGCAATCGCCGAGAAGGAAATAATTATAATTTTAGAATATTTATTTTCTGGGAGAACCAAAATATTCTATGAAATTATAATTTTAAGTAATTTTTTTCTGCTTGGTTAAAGTATTTTTACGTATCTGATCATTTGTTTTTATATTTATGATATTATAAACAAATATATTACTTCACATACTAAAAATATATATTTAGAGAAAAATAAACTTACAACAGGAAAATTCGTTATATTTATATTCATGGATTTCTTTATTCATTCCTGAACTTTACCTTGTTAAAATTTAAAGTTTACTTATTTATATATTCTGCATGAACGTTACTTCTTAAAATACATTCTAGGAAATTCTTTACCTCATTATATATTAAAGGCAGGTTTACCTTAAACTTATATAAATAAAACAATGTTTTATTATTCAGAAATTTATTTGAAAGTTGTAATTTATTTTTATGGAAACATTTTAATCGAGGGTAAAAATATTTTTGTTACTATACTGAAGTAGACTTTTAATTAGATAAAGAAAAAATCTGACAACAAAGTTTAATAGTTCCCTGTCATTGGTTATTATTTATTCTTATGCAGTGAAAAAATAAGGATACATGAAAATAAACCAAAATAAATTTAAAAAAGAAAATCTATATTTTTAAAATATGATCGGCTCTCCCACCCAAAATACTGCCTCCAAATTATTTTTTGGGGTCACTTATACTAATATTATGCCTAGGAAGATAATTTTTTTTAAATCGATTACAATATATGCAATAAAAAAAATATCTTTTTTTTAGATTTTTATTTTGGGAAGGTGGAATTTTGGGGCAAAAATTTTTAACCCACTTCCTAGATATACTGATTCCAAACCTTAACCAACAAATCGCTCCATAAACATGAGTCTCTGCACAAAACTATACCCCCTCTCACTTTTTTTTTGTTTTTTGGTGTCACTGGGTCAAGAAACGTCGAAAAATCAAAAATCCCATACCCCATTTTTTTTTACTGATTACCATACTTTCCTTCTTAAAGCTTAAGTCTTTAGATATGATGCCAGGAAAGTAAAAATATTAAGTAATTAAGCGATATTTTTTTTTTATATAAAATATTTTTTAATTGACTGATTTGATGCAATTTTTTTCCTTAGCTTTTGTCCTGAACTGATAAACGTTTAATTTACTATAATTTTTTTAAAATAATTTTAATTATCCATTTTGAATATTTATTGTTTATTGGTCCTTAGTATTTCTATCTGTTTATTAATATTAGTATAATATTTTGTATATTATACAACTCGTTACACTAATTCTCTTCAAAAATATTCCTAAATCTCTGGTTACTGCAGTTTGTAATAGGATCTCTACCAAAAAATTCATTTTTAACTTTCCTTAACAATACTGTAATTTATACTTCAAGTGATTTTTTCCTATTTAAGTATTTTTGCTGTAAGACAGAATACAACGTAAAAAATATATTTAAGAATTTCTTTTAATATTACTTCTATATTTTTTCAGATAAAAGCTTTCTTTTTCTGTATTGCCTGAAGATCAAATCGCACCACATTTTAAGAAATCAAATGTGGGTACAATATTTGATCTTTTGATTACTTCGGTAATTCTCCGTAATTTTCACTACTAATATTTAATAATAATATATGTATTTTCCGCCGTCTTTTAATTTTATTTATTATCTTTGATTCGATCAGATTTAATTTTTTTATCCCACAATCACGTTACGTATATCTGTTGTAATCTTTAGATTAAGATCTCTTGAAAATGATTACAATCAAATTTTTTTAATCGTAACGTCATAGAAACTTTACAATCTGTTCAGTAAGATAAGTGAACAAAAAGTAAATAAGATCCATTTGAACTAACAATAAGTAGTCACAGACCCACTGGTGTGTGACTTAATAACGAAATAAAAGAAATGAAATAGTAAAGCACCCTTGTAAGACCGGACTAAAAAGTCACCTAATTGAAACGATTAATCAAATCAAGAATATTGATTCTCATCAATTTTGAAAAATCACTGATTGTGTTATCAAATAAATTGACTGCCATATAATTTGGCTGCCAAATGATTTTAATATCGTAGGCTGGCCAAAGAGATTTCTGTCGAACGGGTTGCAATTTAAAATCATCATATATGAGGTTATTGTTTATGTACCAAGATATGTATAGCATTTTTCGTGATGTTTTTCTCTGGTAGAGATCAAGTAAGTCAATATTGGAACTGCTTGCTGTACCTCACAATTCAAGCCCGTAAGTCCAAATAAGCTAAAAAATGGATTTATAAATCGATAATTTATTTTCTACTGAAAGCCGAGATTTATTTCCTATTAGCCAGTACATGTTTTTGAACTTGAGGTCCAACTGTATCCGCTTAGATTTGACATGTTTTGCCCAGGTAAGTCGTCGATCAAGATGAAAACCTAAATATATACAGTCTTGAGAACGTGGATTGGAATGTTGATGATACAAATACGTGGACAGTGTTCCTTTGGAAAGGTATACTTGACGTAGAATCAAAATAAAAAATGGAGTTTTTGATGACTTAAAAATCTAATTCGTTACGATAAGGAGACTTAATATATGTTTTATATCTACTTATTTAATTTGTTTTGTTAAGAAGAAGAAAAAATTTTACTCATTTTTCTTCTTCTTAGATTGTTGTAATAAAAACTTGGCATTATATTAGAAAACCCATTGAACAATATTTATGAAATAATTTTTTTTTAAATTATGGTATAAGAATATTATAGAAATAGTATGTACACAAAAAAAAAATTGAAATTTTCTATAAGACCAATAAAAATGTATTCAAACTGAAAAAAAACAATTTTTTTTTTTTTGTTTTTACCGCCAAAAGTTTACTGAGTAAATTTCTATCCTAAGAAAAAGAATTAAACGAATTAAAATGGTGTCGAAAGTAAATGTATTCGTACTTATATCAATTACACGAGCAAGGTCTATTGAAATAAGCTTAAACATAATAAAATAAATCACAGATTGTAACCTTACCTAAAATCTTGAAAACGGATGATATGAAAGCATTTATTTCCGAACAATATAAGTTTACAAGAAAATTTCGTAGCACAATACCTGAAAATAAAAAATAAATTTGAATAACAATAAGCTAAATTCATAATTTCTCGAAATTACAATGTAAATATTCTACCTTCGAAAGTTATTTTTAATTTTAAAACGTATTTATTTATACATTTATTCAAAATTAGTTTAATTTTTAATTTCTTCGACAGTATGCTCTTTTGATTTTAATAATTTTTTTACCCACGGATTTGGACTAGTGATATACTCGTTTTCATAAAT
This sequence comes from Lycorma delicatula, assembly GCF_047948215.1. Taxonomy (NCBI): domain Eukaryota; kingdom Metazoa; phylum Arthropoda; class Insecta; order Hemiptera; family Fulgoridae; genus Lycorma; species Lycorma delicatula. The sequence goes on along the minus strand of NC_134464.1, from coordinate 70,817,233 downwards.
AAGTCGATTTCGAATTCGAGAGTTCTCAGGTACAAATCCTAATAAAGGTAATTGCTTTTATACTGATTTGAATATTAGATCATGAATACCGGTGTTCTTTGATAGTTTTTTTTTTATCGGTGTTGCGAGAAATACCATTTACGTGCCCCCCACAAGTGGGGAGTGTCGGACTCGTACGGGTACGGCTAGATGGTTTTTATAGGAGCCTATGTGTGCCCGCACCCTACCGACTAAACCTCCTATTTCACCATTCCTTCCCACTCGGTCGGATAAGCTGTTAAGCATAGCTTTACCCGGGGGGGGGTCCTTTGAACTCAGGTGGTCAAGAGTCCCCGTTCTTCATCACCATCGGCCATCCCCTCAAGCGCAGATGAACGATGGCTCCACAGAGGGCTGTCTTTCCCCCCTTCGTCTACCAGTCAATTCTTCACCAATTGTCTCTGGTCTTTTGTTACATCAAATTGTGTCTTCTAGTAGTGCCTGTCTCGGATCTGTCTTTTACTTTATCACCGTTATCTGCTTTTATTTGCACTCAACCTGGTCTACATTATTATTATCTTTCTCTATTACCTCTAATAATACCTGTCTCGGTTCATAATCTTCAATCTTCTATTTTGACACATTATATATCCAACCTAACGGTCCCCTGGAGTCCCCAGGCGCTCACTGAAACGGGCACACCTAAACATGCCGGCTCTCAGGACTAGGACTGTCCTCCTTACTCTATTCCTTTTGTTTTAAAACCCCGGTAACGAATTTCGACACAGCTGAAAACTTATACGCATCAGTTAACGTCATCTGGACCACATTATGTGGATCAATCGCTCTACATTGTCTTCTCTCATTCTCCCATCAATAACATTCGAAGAAAACATGTTTCGCTGTTTCCCGTTGGTTGCAATATAGACAAATTGGACTCTCCGCCCTATTCCTTCCAAAAATATATGCCCGGAATGAACTGTGGCATTGATAGTTGGGTTTCAATTAACTACACGTCTCAGGAATGGTCGGTTGAGTTTATTCAAGACTACAGATTTACCGGTACAGTTACATTAGGTTGATAAGTCGCTAATAACTAATTAATTGTTGATGGGACTATAAATAAAAATATTTAAAAATCTTTTTATAATTAAAATACAAAAACAATGTTTTTGATTCTTTACCTACTATTATACTTGTTTTTAATTAAATAAATCTATTAACCAAGTGCAAAAGGTTTTACTCCATCAGTTTAAGAGACTTTTTACTGGAAGAAAAATACAAACAGTAGTAAACTATTTGATACAATTCGATTTGAGATTTTTTTTTTGAGTCTCTTAAAAATTCATTTTAACATAATCAATTTCTCTTACTGCATTATAGTATCGTAATTTAACTGCATTATATAACTTTACTAGCTTACAAACGTTTCTTTTATTGCACTAAAACACAAAATATTTATCTTTAACAACTCTCTTAATCGATTATAGCTATTGTTTACATAAATAGGTATTTCTTTAATCTTTTAATATTAACAATTGAAAAGCGGTAAATATTTGACGAATCTTCTAGCTTTTAATTAATAAACACGATGTAAAACCATCACCTTATCTGTCAACGAATTTATAGGCATAAAATTAATTATGAAATTTATTATTCTTATTTTCAAAACAAAATTAAATTTAACTATCTAGTTCAGAGGTTCCCAAACTTATTTTTCTCATAGACCACTTTCAAAATTTTGCTGGTTCCGGTGGACCCCCTGCAGCTACATTTCTACCATATTTCCAGTCGACGGAAAATGTGAAGATTAGATCTACCTATGAAAATTTGCGTTACGGCTGAGTTCCACGAACTAACAGCTTCCGAAAAAAAAGTGACAATTGATTGCTTAATTTTTGATTGACTGTGCTGTAAGTGGATGTCAAAAAAGTATAAAGTTGGCCAATAAAAAAAAAATGCTTCCATCCAACTTTATATTTTTGATATCTACTCACAGCACAAGAAAGCAATCAATTTTCACTTATTTTATTTAGAAATCTTCCCATTCAGAGTGGTAAAAAGCAAAAGAAAAATAGTATATTTTTTTGTGTTGCATTTATTCAAATGTGTAATCATTACGCAAAGTCAAGCCAACATTTTAGTTCTTCACTATCGAAACCAGATGAATTTTCGTGGACCCCCGCTTACGAATTGTGAACCCCCATTTTTTTGTCACGCCAACGTAGACCCCCGTCGAGTCTCCCATGGACCCCTGCGGGTCCACTTGGGAATCAATGATCTAGTTTATGTTAATATATTTTTCACGTTTTTATTCTTAATTATAGGCTACTTTTTATTTTAAAAAAAAGACAAATCTATAGAATTTTAAAAATTATAAGTAAATATTATTAAATAAACGATAGAATAGTCGTCAAAACACAGGAAAGAGATTAATAATTATTCTTTCGTTCATGAGAGTATTTAGATTGCGTAACATTTTCTAATCGCATATTGCTTTTGTATTCCATCAAACTGTATAAATCTTTACTTTTGAAAAGTTTTTCAGAAAAAAAAATTATAATCGACAAAAAGAATTTTCTCTCTGCTCTATTATTCTATAATTTAGTAAGCGCATTTTAATTACGGTTCGAAACATTTACTATGAATCTAATAGTTTCGGCGATACTCGCATCTATTTTGAGCAACCTTCAACACCTATATTTACTTCTGTTTGTTTCCTTTTACGTAGGAATCCCCGGAAACAAACGAGGTTATCTAAGTCATCAAGAAGGTCTGAATAAAACTGACTTTTACTGGTAATGTAATAGTTTATAATTACAAGCAAATGTAAATGTTCAGTTTAAAGCAATATTAAAGATTGGTTGGCAACTGTTAATAAGATATAATACTTTATAGGTAATACGATTATATCGCCATAGAAATTATTGCAATATGAGGTAATTACTCGTAAACAAGTTGCCCTTTAGGTACATTAGATTAATGTTGTCGGGTAATTTTGTTGTATACCCCTTGGATAACTGCCGTATAACATTCCTTGCATTCATTTTGATAATGTTCATTATATGAAATTACAACATAAATTTAACGTGTAAAAATAACTGCCTTTTATAATGTCGTCGAAATGGAGGACATGGTATTTAATTTTTTTCAAAATTAATATCTAAATTCTGGTTTAGTTTTGCAATATAAGTTTACTTTTACTTTCCCGTCTAGTGGTATAACTGTAGAAGGGAAAGTATTATAATCGATCCAATTTTGGTACATGCGGTTTTCACCCGATCTTAAAATTTTGACACCTAAGGAACCCCAAAAATAAAAAATAAAAAAAAACGCGATGGAAATTTTCTGTTTGTTTGTATGTACTTGTGTTCGGAATCTCATTCTAAATTACGTATATTTCCAAAACAACTGGACCGATTTTGACCAAACAGATTACTTCTATAATGGGGCATTGATGCCATTAAATTTTCAAGTTAAGAGATGAAAGGGCTGAGGTTGTAGAGCAAGTTCACTCTCAGTATCTCGAGATTTCGATTAATTAAGGTCTTATTTTTCTTAGGCACATTTGATATCAATTAAAAAATAATATTTCCCAAAAAAAGACTGCAAAATCGCACTTCCACTCCAAAAAATGCTGTAAACTAGTGGTTAAGTGGGTATACTGCGTCAATATACTGCCACAAGAAGGGTTAGTGTAGCACTGACGTGATAAATTAACTTGTGTGTGTATGCTTGTGAAGCCGTGTGACAAGAAAGTCCTACAACTGTGTTGTCAGCTTTTTTTTTTTAATTTATTTATGAAGGAAATCTTACAGTATATATATATATATATATACACACACATACATACATTTAAGACTAATTTTTTTTGCCATTAAAAGATTTAAATGGCAGAAAGGCTCCTGGAATAGACGGAATACCTGTAGAATTACTGCGCAGTGCAGGTGAGGAAGCGATTGATAGATTATACAAACTGGAAATAATTTCTAGTTTCATTTTTTTTTCAATAAAAAATTCTTTGTTTTCGAATTAGTGCTAATTAAAACTTCGTCTTTTTTTCCTATCCAACGATAAAATGAGGTTTTATTGAAAGTAAGGGGGTTAATTTAGGTTAGTTTTATATGGTTTTACGTGAACAAGTTTTTAAGAATAAAATTGTATCTCCATTTCTTAATTTAAAATTGCTGTAAAATTGCTCACAAAAAAAAATGGAGTTGAAAAATACTTTTTTAAGTTAATCGTGAAATTTAATTTTTAACTATATATAAAAATGGAACTTTTACAAGATTTGTAAGGAATTCAATGCTGAAAAAAATGATGTAAGTTTTACATTAATTGAACTAGACAATTGAGAACTAATAATAATGTTACAAATTTAATTTTTATTTAAAATAGAATAGATCAAAACGTGGAAAATGTTATTGTTTCAAACGTAAATAGAAAAATAAAAATAAAAATTATGGAAACAATTTTCTATTTAATTAAAAACGGATAATAAATTGAATAAAGAGTTTAACGTCGTGACTTGAATATAAAAATTAAAATATTTGACACATTACCTTTACTACGATATTATGATATTTTGTGTTCGGGCACAACTCAGCTTCAAATTATGGGCAGGCAGGAGTAGGTTTCATAATGAACAAGAAGATAGGGAAGAGAGTAGAGTATTTCAAAACGCATAGCGATAGAATCATTGTAATAAGGATAAAATCAAAACCTAAACCGATAACGATTGTTAACGTCTATATGCCTACAAGCGCCCATGATGATGATGAGGTAGAGTGTGTATACGAAGAGATTGATGAAGCAATTAAACACGTAAAAGGAGATGAAAATTTAACAATAGTTGGAGATTGGAATGCAAGCATTGAAAAAGGCAAGGAAGGAAATATAGTGGGTGAATACGGGCTGGGCAAAAGGAATGAAAGAGGGGACCGACTTATAGAGTTTTGGACGAAGTATAATTTAGTAATTGCCAACACCCAATTTAAAAATCATAATGGAAGAATATACACTTGGAAAAAGCCAGGCGAATCTGCAAGGTATCAGATAGATTATATCAACTGCAAAACTTACCCTGGAGCAGACATTGATAGCGACCATAATTTGGTGATAATGAAATGTAGATTGGGGTTTAAAAACCTGAAGAAAAGGTGTCAGATGAATCGGGGAATTTAGTGAAGCTTGAGGAAGAGGAGGTAAACAAGATTTTTGAGGAGGACATCGCAGGAGGTCTGAGTAAAAAATATAAGGTAGAAAATGGGAGAATGTTAAAAAGGAAATTCTTAAATCAGCAGAAGCAAACTTAGGCGGAATAAAGAGAACTGGTAGAAAACCTTGGTTATCAGACGATATTTTGCAGCTGATGGATGAACGTAGAAAATATAAGAATGCTAGTGATGAAGAAATTAAAAGGAACTATCGTCAATTAAGAAATGCTATAAACAGGAAGTGCAAACTGGCGAAAGAAGAGTGGATTAAAGAAAAGTGTTCAGAAGTGGAAAGAGAAATGAACATTGGTAAAATAGACGGACCATACAGGAAAGTTAAGGAAAATTTTGGGGTACATAAATTAAAATCTAATAATGTGTTAAACAAAGATGGTACACCAATATGTAATATGAAAGGTAAAGTCGATAGATGGGTGGAATATATTGAAGAGTTATACGGAGGAAATGAATTAGAAAATGGTGTTATAGAGGAAGAAGAGGAAGTTGAGGAGGATGAAATGGGAGAAACAATACTGAGATCTGAATTTAAGAGAGCATTAAAAGATTTAAATGGCAGAAAGGCAACTGGAATAGACGGAATACCTGTAGAATTACTGCGCAGTGCAGGTGAGAAAGCGATTGATAGATTATACAAACTGGTGTGTAATATTTATGAAAAAGGGGAATTTCCGTCAGACTTCAAAAAAAGTGTTATAGTCATAATACCAAAGAAAGCAGGGGCAGATAAATGTGAAGAATACAGAACAATTAGTTTAACTAGTCGTGCATCAAAAATCTTAACTAGAATTCTATACAGAAGAATTGAGAGGAGAGTGGAAGAAGTGTTAGGAGAAGACCAATTTGGTTTCAGGAAAAGTACAGGGACAAGGGAAGCAATTTTAGGCCTCAGATTAATAGTAGAAGGAAGATTAAAGAAAAGCAAACCAACATACTTGGGGTTTATAGACCTAGAAAAGGCATTCGATAACGTAGACTGGAATAAAATGTTCAGCATTTTAAAAAAATTAGGGTTCAAATACAGAGATAGAAGAACAATTGCTAACATGTACAGGAACCAAACAGCAACAGTAATAATTGAAGAACATAAGAAAGAAGCCGTAATAAGAAAGGGAGTCCGAAAAGGATGTTCCCTATCTCCGTTACTTTTTAATCTTTACATGGAACTAGCAGTTAATGATGTTAAAGAACAATTTAGATTCGGAGTAACAGTACAAGGTGAAAAGATAAAGATGCTACGATTTGCTGATGATATAGTAATTCTAGCCGAGAGTAAAAAGGATTTAGAAGAAACAATGAACGGCATAGATGAAGTCCTACGCAAGAACTATCGCATGAAAATAAACAAGAACAAAACAAAAGTAATGAAATGTAGTAGAAATAACAAAGATGGAACGCTGAATGTGAAAATAGGAGGAGAAAAGATTATGGAGGTAGAAGAATTTTGTTATTTGGGAAGTAGAATTACTAAAGATGGACGAAGCAGGAGCGATATAAAATGTCAAATAGCACAAGCGAAACGAGTCTTCAGTAAGAAATATAATTTGTTTACATCAAAAATTAATTTAAAGGTCATGAAGAGATTTTTGAAAGTATATGTTTGGAGTGTCGCTTTATATAGAAGTGAAACTTGAACAATCGGAGTATCTGAGAAGAAAAGATTAGAAGCTTTTGAAATGTGGTGCTATAGGAGAATGTTAAAAATCGTGTTAAAAAGATGGGTGGATAAAGTGACAAATGAAGAGGTATTGCGACAAATAGATGAAGAAAGAAGCATTTGGAAAAATATAGTTAAAAGAAGAGACAGACTTATAGGCCACATACTAAGGCATCCTGGAATAGTCGCTTTGATATTGGAAGGACAGGTAGAAGGAAAAAATTGTGTAGGCAAGCCACGTTTGGAATATGTAAAACAAATTGTTTGGGATGTAGGATGTAGAGGGTCTACTGAATTGAAACTAATAGCACTAGATAGGGAATCTTGGAGAGCTGCATCAAACCAGTCAAATGACTGAAGACAAAAAAAAAAAGTGTTCGGGCTTCTAGTAATTTAACCCAATGTCGAATTAAAAAACACTAAAACAGGTCAGGTTTAAGTCTTAATAGAATTATTATCTAACTGTAAAATAAATTGTTGATAATATTGTAAATATAGTAAACAGTTCCTTTCTAATGTTATAACATTTTCACAATCGATAATTAATATTTGGTGTAATAATTACTATCATTTTTAAGCGAGGATATCAATATCTAAAACCGAATAAATTAAAAAATTTTATTTTTCTGATATAACTCATTATTCTTCAAGAACTGCTTTCATTAATACAGTGAAAAATAATTACTTACAAATGAAATCAATCGAATAGTCGGTATAATAATGGTAAACGGGAATAGGTTACTCTAAATGTAGAAGTGCAGATTTCATAAAAACAAGCATCAGAATTCTTCCCTCCATAGAAGGACAGACTGGTCGCTTGTGTGTGTGTGTTTAATATGTATGTGTGCTTGTATTAATGTATTTGCCTCGTTTGTGAGTGTGTGTATATATATGTAGTGACGGGACGGGACAATGTACCAGAGGTGTTCCCTATCGGTAAAGGTTCACGTTTACGAACGTAGAATCGGTGGACCGGATTCCAAGTTCGGGAAGACACAAAGCTGTCTTCAGTCCTACAACAACCAAGGCGGTCTGCTTCCAATATACAACAATATACAGTGGCTGTCTATATAACAAACAGACAAACAAACAAACAAATATTCGATTGTTGTATCTATATAAGAATTGTAGGTAGAATTACAAGCTACATTTCTATATTTGTATCGTCTGTCTTTTTAACATTCCTTGTATTTATATGATGCAAATAAAAAGCGAAAACAAAAATTTACAATCAGCAATTCTTAGGTTACGTAAATCTTTAAAGTTTTATAAAATAAAAACATAATGAGGTTCCAATTATAATTATTAAAACTTTCTAATAAAATAATAATCACATATAAGTATCAAATAAAAAAAAAAAAAAAAAAAAAAAAAAAAAAAAAACGAGATTAGATTATTCAAAGTATAGTGGCTCAGGTGTAAAGCGTTACCTTTCTCATACGACGTTTAAGTTTACGTAAACGGATTGAAATTTATTATTAGTAAAAGATAAATTTTGATTACTCTACATGTTTTATTTATTTAATTAAATACGTTCGATGGAAATGATAAAGATTAAAACTTAAAATGATATGTAAATGATGGTAAGATTAAAACTGGAAATTGTATAGCTAATTCACCATCTTCTCTTGTTCATAAATTAAATATATACTAATTTTACGAGACCACTATTATAAATATGAAAGAATTGATATAAACATTAAAATTTTTAATTTTAAAAATCGAATGTTAAGGTAATTGTAAATCTAAACTAATTCGATGAATATATTCAATTTAAGGAAAAGTTGAATTTTATAATAGCGATAAGCATAAATTAAGCACATAGAAATGAATTTTTAGGTAACTATCAAGTGTATGGATATATAAGAAAGTTCGATATAAAGTTCCTTTTTATTTTTCGCAGTTCTACCACAATTAGAAAAAAAAATCAGCTAATGTTATAAGCAGATTAGATCCTATCAAACAATGAAAGTACGAAAAGAATAATAAATTTACAGATTTCTTATCTTTAATATAATACACCCAATGAGTGTTTAGTGAAAAACTGGTGGTATAACTACAGTTAGACAGGATAAATTATTGGGAATAAGTAATAAAAAAGCGAAGAGCCCATGAAATGAGACAAATAAATCCAACCAAAGATTTCTTTTAAGTTGATCCTGGTTCACAGTTCTTAGATTAGTTTATGTGTTCAAGATGTAAGTAACAAATACTGACCACAAACTCTATAGGATAAAAAAAGGTTTAAATAGAAACTGGAATATGTGTATTTTGAAATTATGCTATGCAAATTATAAATTAACTTTCCTCTGTTTTTTATCCGGAGGTCCCTGGTTCGAATCCCTCGGTCAGGCATTTTCACACGCTACAAAATTGCCGTTTCATCTTATCCTATGAAGTAATACCTAAATCTTCTTTACTTTCTAGTAAGTAAACAATAGTTAAGATATTTCATTTAGGTTTAAATTTTAGTAAATATTTATAAAATTTTAAGTATGAGTTTATTAATACTGTATTAGTAGAATATCAAATCCGTTATTAAAAGAAAAATTCCGATTAATTTTACTTAAGAAAATATTAATTATAATATAATTTTACGTATTATCCTGATACGTTCAGAAAAGAGGGAGAAACAATTTGTATAAAAAAAATAACACTAATATTTATTGAATAAAATGTTATATATTTTTTTTAAATTTACGTTAAAAATGGCGGTAGAGACGGACAACATAAAAGACAGTTACTGCGGCGCGTTTGCATCGGTTTCTGGATGGCGATGTACTTTTGTATACTGGAGCCAACCCCGGCCTTGGCTAGGCGATCCTTCTTGAATATCAAATATAGCAAACAATAGGCTCCAGCCCTAGCTTGTCCCGTAATTGTGTCACTACTTGCGGCTTTACTCAAACGTTAATTACTGTGGACCAGTAGTGGCAGAAACACTGAAAGGTCGTTTTTTTTTCTATAAAATGTATTATTAAATTATAATATCACAAATTTTTATATGTTTTTAACTAAAATAAAATTAAAATAAACTAATTAAAAATATTTCAAAATATTAAGGAATATGTATCACAGATTTTATAAAGATTGACTATATTCATAATCTAACGTTTATTTTCCATAACTTATAACGTAAAACATTTGGGTTTTTTAACTCTTAAAGTGATTTTAATTTTGTTTGTAAAATAGTTGTATTGATATGTTTATGTAATAAAATATTTATTTTAATGTCAAATGAAGTTATAAATTATCCAACAGTAATAAATATTAAGTTATTTCACTACACCGAATCTGGAAGCCTTTTACTAACGTGTTTTACTATCAAAATCAATATAAAATATATTTTATACAGATTTTTCAATTCTAAAAAAAAATATTAGAAAAAATCTTATTAAACGAATTCAGACCACAAATCATTACACGAATATGAAAATTTAAATATTTTTACCTTCTACTTACATGAATATTACCACGGTACTGAATTACTATAGAATTCTAGAACAGATCATATAATTTAGATAGAACATTACTCTTGTTCTGCATTCATACCGTACAGATAAACCATACTCCTTCCGAGTAAACGAAGATCGGTCTAACGTGTAACTTTGCAAGCAGATTTGCTTAACGTGAAACAGTAGTCGGCGTTAAGTTAGCGAAATGTTAGAAGTATCTTAGGAATCGCTCTTAAAAGGATGACATCACTGTTCTGTCTAGCACCTCAAACATATTTTATACATAATCAATGAAAATTGTTTGATCATTTTTATTTTTTTCTATTTTATTTTGGTTAAATAATTACGTATAAAGTTATACTATTCAATCCGTGTATTAGTAATTCTTTTTCTTTTTCATAGAACATTATGTAAATGATGATCTTAAATAGCTCTCTTAAGAATAGAAAATAAAAGAGAATCCCCTCTACCAGGAATAGTTACATCTAATAATATTGTACCAAAACGAAGAGACGCGCGGAGAAGAGAAATGATGAGCAACCACGTGACATCGCTTTATACTTCTCCACTCCTTAATTGGCGATGAGTAGTAAAAGCAGAGACAAAATATTTTAATTTTGTAAATCTTTAGCCATTACCGGAAGAATTCTTTCTTATTATCATTTAATAAATAGTTAGTATAAAATATACATCACAAAAACTTGAATTTTTCTTTTCTTTGATATGTTTCTGTAGGTAATTCAAAACACGTGAATTATCTTTTATTTTACTTCTTTTCATCTTATCCAAGCGGTTAGAACATCTAAATGAAATAATTTATTAATTATGGACTAGTAAATATAGTTTCTTCATTACTATTTTTTTATATACTTAAAATAGTAATTAATACTCAACAGTAAATCCTAGAAAATATCTGTGTATTGTAATAAGTAAAACCCATAACATTTTCCAGAGCATTATGTTATAGTGGTAAATAATAATTACAATTGATAATTTTGTAATCCATTCATAAAAGCTTTTTTTCCCTTTTAAATCGTGAGTATTAATAAAAAAGATGATTTCAACAGTACATAATTTTGTTTTAAAAAAAATAAAATAATAGTATGAAAAAAGCCAAAAATCTTTGAAAGTTTGGGGTTGTTTTTTATAAATCATCTGATATTTTATTCATTAATTTTCTTAATTATTATTTATTTCCAAATAGATTACGGAATGAGGTTTCAAATTTTCAGTCTTCCTTTTTATTTTAGGAAAATAATTATCGATTAATAAAAAGATTATAATTATGTTAAAATAAATATTTGTTTATTAATTATAATATATGTTTTAAACGCTAAAAGAAAAAAGTAAAATATTCGTAATTTGATTTATCTTATATTGATATTTGAAGAAAAAAGCGAAAATAAATTTGAATTAAAAAATTTAATAAACTACAAAAGAGTATTTGTAAAAAAAATTCAATGAAAATTCTACAGTTTTTGATAAATAACTAAGTTAATTTTGTTTATATATATTTTTTTTTCAGTCATAATTATTCAATTTTTATAATTATTAAAAAAAATTTAATCATATTAAAGGTGAAAAGAAAATTCATTATCCGATTATAATAAAATAATTGCAAATAATAAAAAAAAATAGAATAAAATATAAATCAAAATGTTAAGATAAAAAATGAAGCATAAAAATATTTATATATTTTTTACTATATTTATATTCTAGTTATTCACATGTCTTGGGACAATGAAGGAGTACTGAAGTTCATACAGCAACAACCCACGGATGTTTTTTTCAAGTCAGTCAGTCGCTTCAATATCTCGCCCGCCTTAGTTAGGTTGTGGGTTGTATGTGAGACTCTCTATAAATTAATCTTTCCTCGTAAAGGATCGAATAATACTTTTTTCTTTTTAAATTCGAATCACAAAACAAATTTATTTTTCTTGTACTGAATAAGTACCTATCTTTATATATTTAGAATCTTTTTTTTTATTATTATTACTATTACTTTCTCATAAATGATGGAAAAGTTCTTGTATTGTTTTTTCTTTTTTAATAATTATTTATTTATTAAAGATCCATTATCATTCAGATATTCAGAGCTTATGCATATCTAATTATCAATTCTAATGATTTTATATTGACTATAATGTAATATAATATTATTATATAATAAAACAATACCTGTTATTTACATTATTTACTTCTTAATTAACCAACCGAGACAAAATCTCTGTAATAATTTAAACAACTTCATATTTCCATTTTCTTGATCCGAAAATAAAATTACGAAATTTTTATCCTTCGTCTTAAAAAAAATAATAGATCAAAAAAATCTCGTTAAATCAAAATTCTCGCTAATTAAAAATTTACAATTTTCTCGGATTTCTTTATTGACGAAGTTTTCCTATATTACTTGAAAAATAAGGTTGTCTAAAAAGTAGTGAAACTTTTGCGCACGAGATATCGTTAGCGTCTCAAATCTCAGGGTATATGAGTCGTAGCGGGTCAGGCTGAACGTCGTTTGCAAGTTGAATCTAGTAGATCTGTAAAAAGTGTTGGAATTTTTATACTCAGACGAAAGGTACTGTGCCGTGAAGATAATGAACTTTTTACAAAACTGTGTTAGATTTTACTTCGATAAAGGCGCAAAACTGCGCAGGCCCGAGAAGAAATTTGGGCTATTTATGGGCAATATATGTTATCAAAAGCAACAGCCAAAAGATGGTTCAATTGTTTTCGTTTTGGAAATTTCGATGTCCAAGATGCTCCTCGCAGTAGATGATCAATCACAGAAAAAGTGAGTAATATTCTGGCAAAAGTCGAGGAAGTCGACTGCATGTAAGCAGTCATGACATCATCAATGACCTAAACATGCGTTATCAGTGTTAAATCATTTGAAGAAAGCTGGGTAAAAAAGAAACTCGACGTTTTGATCCGACCATAGGATCAGACTCAGAAAAAATTTACTCGAATGAATTTCCATCTGCAAATCTCTACTGAAACGTAACGAAATCAAGCTATTTCTGTTAGCGGTTGATCAAGAGTGATAAAAATTGGATAACCTACGACAACAATGTGCAAAAAAGATTCTGGTCGAAGCAAGGAGAAGTTCTATAGGCTTTGGTAAAGCCCATAATTTTATAATTATCAGCCCACACTGATTTTAATTACAGCCCACGGTTATGCTGTATGTTTGGTGAGATTGGAAGGACATCGTGAATCATAAGCTGTTGTCGCCAAGCAGAACGTTAGACTCAAACTTGTACTGCCGACAATTAGCGCGATTGCACCTAGTAATTCAAAAGAAACAGCCTGAACTAGTCAACAGAAAGGGTGTCGAATATCATCGCGACAACGCCGGACCGCATACATCTTTACCAACTCATCAGAAATTGAGAGAACTAGACTGGGAAGTTTTAATATATTCACCATATAGACTTAATCTGGCACTGTCAGACTATCATTTATTTCGGTCTCTGCAGAACTGCCTGAATGGTGTTAAGTTAGTTTCAAAAGAGGCCTGTGAAAACCACGTGTCACAGAATTTTGACTAGAAACCACAAAAGTTCTACAGCGACGGGATTACGTTGCGGGAAAAATGGCAGGTTATAAAAAAAAAATTGGTGCATATGTGGTCTCGTAATGTTATTTTCCAGTAACAATAAATGTATTTTCAATTTTGACCTCCAAAAGCTCAATACGTTTTAGATACCTAATATGTTTTGATAACGCGAATTGAAAATTAACAAACAATTAATTGTAGGTTTTCAACTCGTTAAATAGGAATTTACTATGAGAAAAACTCTGAAAATAATATTAATACAATATGTCCTGTACCTACACTATATTGTGTAAACAAGTCCATGAAAAGTTTTCCATAGAAGTATCTTTTATAACACTTACTCCTCATTTATATCTCTGTAGGCTTTCCGTAGAATATTGCTATTCTTAATTACGATAATTACAATTTGGAAGTAATTTATGAGTTATGTCATCATATCCATTATACACGTATCACTTCACAAAAAAAAAAAATTGCCTTTTTAGAGACATTTGCTCAAATGATGGAAATTAAAATTACAAGAGCATAGGGCAGTGGAGAATGTATACGACTTTATGCAGGTCATAAAAAATTTAATCTACTATAAAGAAGCGTCTCAATGTAGCGAAAAATAGTATACATTTATTTATGAAACACGGACAGGGAGACAAAAAATTGAAGTTATGTTGCAGATGCTTAAAAACAATTTAAAAGAAAAAATAAGGTTAAATAATAATTTAATAAGGGTGCAAATGGAAATTTCGGGAGAAGAAATATCCTCCTAAAAGAAAAAAATCGTACATCAAAAATAAAAAGATAGAAAACATACAGGTAAACTACAGGAAATAAAACAAGACACTTTGCGATAAGATAATTAGAGAGGAAATATCTTTTCTTTTTCTGTTTAGCCTCCGGAACCACCGTAAAGTATTAATCAGAGGATGATATGTATATGATTCTAAATGAAGAGTAGTCTTGAACAGTCTCAGGTCAACTGTTTCTGAGATGTGTGGTTAACTGAAACCCAACCACCAAGGAACACCGGTATCCACGATCTAGTATCCAAATCCGTATAAAAGTAACTGCTTTTACTGGGATTTGAATCTTAGAAATCTTGACTTTGAAATCAGCTGATTTACGATGACGAGTTCGCCACTAGACCAACCCGGTGGGTAGATATGAGATATGCATCTAGGTAGATGAAAATAATTTATGGACCGTGAGAGATGGAAAAGTTTAATAGAAAAATCGAATAAAGAAATATTGGGAGAAATGTTCAGAATACAGCGCGCGCGCGCACACACACACACACACACACACACACACACATACACGCCCGCATGAAAATCTAAGAATGGACAAATACATGAAAATATATATGTAAAATATTAAATGGATACATAATTATTCAGTTATGTCACAATTATTATCCATATAATTAGCTCATTCACAATAGATGGCTGTAAATTAGAAACTGTTAGAATATATACGAAATCAATTTATATATGTTCTAATTAAGTATTATCTATTCTTTTATATTAATAAATAAATGGAAATAATTATATTTAACCAAAAAATAATTGATCATACATATTCTTATTAGAATACAATTTCATAAATTTTGTGATGATATAATATTATTTAATGAAAAAAATTTCGTTTATAATTTATTTTGAATTAGATTTATCTTCTTTACATATTGTTTTTAAAATGTTATTTACTATGAATTCGATTGTGTTTTACGTGTTATCAAATGAGTACGAGGAATTACTGCCATTCCAAACATGTTTTTTTTTTTTATTTAGCACTGGTTATCCCTGAGTAAATTTTTTTCTTTTTTTTAACATTGTTTTACTCTTTGTAAAAAGACAAAGATAAACGAAAACTTGATTAAAATGCTGTTAAACAATAAAAACATTCGGATATTAAGTTTAAAAAAGTAATTGTTTATTAAAAGACAAATACACACTTATATATGTTATAAAATCTATCGATATTCGTGGTAGCGGGTCTCTGCTTTTCATCTGGATGATTCCGAGTTAGAATCCCAATTAAACTTAACATTTCTCATACTATATAAAATGCATCTATCACAAAGTGATTGTAACTGGACGTAAGCCTGTTTTTGGCTTTGAGAATAAATAAATAAAAAAAATTATTTAATTAATATACCGTCGATATTAGGGTTCTACATAGGGTATAATACCTACAGCAGAAATTACTTACATTAAAAATTTAGCGTTTAACATTTTCCTAAAAATACCTTCTTTTTTTTTACATATTAGACTGGTTTGATGCAGCTCTCCAAGATTCCCTATCTAGTGCCAGTAGTTTCATGTTGGTATACCCTCTAAATCCCTAACAATTTGTTTTACATATTCCAAACGTTGTTTTACCTACAAAGTTTCTCTCTTCTACGTGTCCCTCCAATATCAAAGCTACTATTTCAGGATGCCTTAAGATATAAATCTGGCCATAGGCTTATAAATCTGTAATAAAGCTTGCCTATAAAAAAAAATGACTTTATTATACTTATTTACTATTTACTTATGAATTATTTAGTAAGTTTTCTTTTCGAAAATCCCTATAGTGAAATTTCAAGAATATCAGATCAAATATCGAGAAAGCTCATTAAACTTATAAATTTCATAAGATAAATTTTATCAAATTTTAATATGTATAGAAATTATAAAGTTTTAAGGTTATGACTCGAATTTTTTAAAGTGGATTGAGAAGAAATTTTATAAATGTTAAAACTGTCCATAATTTCTGTACCAAAATTTGTTTATTGTATCATCTCGCACTATTATAAGAGAAATGTGTTTAGTTTCTCAATATGTACATCTACTTTTATGGAATTATTGTTATTATTTTATAAACTATTTACAAATTATGACAGTGAAATAGCCTATATTACATAAAAATTAAATTTTTATCTTTGCTGTGTTCGGTGACAATATGATGTCATTATTAGTGTCAACCAATTAGAACCTATGCATGGCATCAGTGTAATACTGTACGCTTGTTGGATGAAATTGTATATTATACAAGTAAAATTAACCAATCTATAATTAGTAATGGAAAAAACTTCTGATAACTTAGACCTATTTTATTCTTTAGAAAAAAAAAACATTAAAATATTTAATTGTTACCTGTAATTTAAACAAATTGCTATTATAAATTTTTGCCTTCTGATTCTTTTACACAAGACATAAACGTTTATTTTTAATGATCTTTAACCGTATAACCATTTAAATTTTATTTATAAATTTAATTGATGTTAATGAATGAATGAATGTATCTACTAGTTTGATTGATAACTTGGATCAGTTGGTTAAGACATTCTTTTTTTCTGGTCACCTCATACACAACGTACGTCAGCGACGTTAAGTGTATCTGAAATCAGATGAATTTGTTACTATGGTCTAATAATATTAAACTGTTATTCTGTAACGTAACACAATGCCAGTTGTGAACCTAGCCAGATATATACGCCTTCCAAGTCTTAATTAAGAGTCTTACTCAACTAATTGCTAATTATATTCAATCAGTTATACTCAATTAAACCAGTTTGTTTTACCTAATTTCATTAATGAATAATTATGTAACTCTTTATGACATATATATTTCTATAATTTAAAAAAAAAATATATGTATATATTAAATTTTTTTCTTCCAAAAATGAGTAATATTTATATCATGATCATCTTAGTAATCCATATCTCTTATTAAGAAAATGTTTAATATAATTTTTAAAAATATTTTTTTAAATATTTAGACTTTTAAATGAGTGTACAATATATTTATTAACTTCAATATTAGCAATTGCGGTAGATCCTTTATACTTGGTTTAATCAATATGGGGCTGTGTTTTTACACGACTGCCCAAAAAGGAGTGTATTGCATTTAAGATGTATGTTTTTCCACTGTAGCTGCTCAACAGCTGAACCAATTTAGATGTATAACCCCGCGTTGGAATCCTTACGTTACCGGGAGTATCATAGGCTATATATATATATATATATATAAGGTTTTTTTGTTGTTTTTAGTTTCTATGTGTGTGGTTGAATGGTGAGGTGGTTTAGGTGGATTTACCAATTGCGCCACTGTATATGGACTCGTCCAATATTGTAGAACATATGATCTGATTAGGTTGTTTTTTAGTTGCACCTGATGAAGCCTCGCATGTGGAACATTGTGTTTTGCATTTTGTTTTATTTTAAGTAATAATATAATAATGTATTTATCTGAAGAATTAAAATATGAAATATTTGTGATCTAAATATTTTATATGCTTATTTATATTTATTTTTATTATTTGCGTAGTTATCTATTTTGTGTTACGAAAAGTTATCATTTATTATATATATATATATATATATATGTATGGTGTTTTAAATAAAGTTAAAAAATTGTCATTATTTAAAAAAAATTAAATAAAACTGTTGTTTTTAATTTCTACTTATTGATTGGTAAAATATCGATTAAATGTGTCTCAGTGAAGAATGAATAAAAAAGTTAGCGACTCTGAACTACAATGGGATATGGCCAAAAAGATTTCTTAAAACTATCATGATTCAAGCCCCTAAATACCATTAGCGTGGTGTACTAAATTCATCAACCTTTTTCTAGAGATTTAGTCTAATTTTACATTCACCAAATATTTTTCTGAGAATTATAAAAAGAAGAATGAATAGAAAATTTTTTTTTAGATATGAGGGACGTTTTTGACTCTTTGTCAAATGGAAGATAAAATAATATAAATATCAATTAGCTAAAGAACTGATTGAAAATATTTAAGATTAATTAAAGGATTCGAATTGAAACGGAAGATTGGTATGAAAATAAAGGATACTTAAACCGAGTGGTTTGATCTAGAAAGAATTGTTAGACAAGTGTACTGCCTATTATCTACCTTATTTAATATATATGTTAAAGATATAATAAAAAATTTAGGTGATAGAACACCGTAAAAGGGAAATAAATTGTATAAGATTACATATTTTGTTTGTGATGGTGTAAAGATATTTTTAAAATTAGAAAATAACACGAAAGAATATGGAATGAGAGGGAATGCTAGGGAAACTAAGAAATGAGGATATAAAATAATAAGACAATGATTGTGTACACAAAAGAAGAAATAATTTATCAATTAAAACAGTAAAGTACATATATAATACGTTATCATAAGATTGAAAAAGTGAAAACGAAATAAAAACAAGAATATCAGTGCTAAGGAAGTGCTTATTAAAAAGAAACAGTTATTATACTGGTAATAAGAAGGAATTAAAATTAAAGAAGTGTCTTCTGAAGTATTCATTTTTGAATGTATTTCTGGATGGATGTAAAACGTAGAATTTAATAAACATGAAGACTTTGAAATGTGGAAGTTGAGATAATTTAATGGACACGAAAAGTGAAAAATCTAACGTGGACAACACATGACTTCCTTGTAATATACACATTTTTTCCCCTCTCCCCCTAATCGGTTCCACAGTGAAGCATAACACAATCCGGGGAAGTGTCCTTTTACTCTAATAAGCCGGCTGGCTATTAATGCCTGCCTCTAATTCCCAGAGTAGGGCTACCAGACCCGACTATGTCATTCCTGTTCCCCACTCTAGGAGCCGGGACTCGGTCTTTATACCTTGCTTGCCTCAAACGAGAACACCCAAAAGAGCTTTCTCGCCGGGACACTACGGTCTTTTCTACAAGAGGACGAGAGAGTCCCCGTGTCTCATCACTGCTACCCATCTGTGCATAACGAATAACATACAACTTTTTATTTCTCCCGCGCAATATGCTAATAAAAATTCACAAACTGGAAATAGTCTTTTAGTAATTATGTATGGGCTGTTACCCTTAAAGGTTATACTAACATTCACAACTTACCGGATAAAATAAAATTATTAGATAAAAGATGTGTTCCCAAAATCAAATTTGTAATAAAATCGGGAGGATATTGGAAGTTGTTGAAGAACTAATTTGCATTAGCACAACAAAACCCAGTAATTTCATTATTCCATTTTTTGGCCTTGCAATGGTTAGATATTTTAATCATGTTACCTATTCGAATATCTTTCAAATTCAGATAGTCAATTTAGTGTGATAATTAATAGATGATTTGAAACCTAAAATATTTTTCGAAGGTTAAACTCTGTTTTAGTCGAGCGTGTAGGTTGCTCTTCAAGTCTTTTTAAACACTCTTGAGTAGATAGATACACGTTTTCTACGATCATAAATGTTAGTGGCCCAAAACGTAATCCTATACGTGACCTTGACCACATAGGCTATATTATAAAGCCTAGTAAAATATTAATACCAAATTGAAGATCGAATCTACGTCAATTATGTGTGGATTACTCTGATGGAATTTCTTAGTTCAGTATATAAAAATCTACAATGCACTTCTTTGCTCGCGTGAGGATGAGTTCTCGCGGCTCGTCGCCAGATTAGATAATAGTATTAAATTTAGCATAACACGTAATAACCTTTTGAAGAAGTCGATTTAAAATAGACAACGATCGATAACAACGACAATCGATACAGACAATGGTATTAAATTTACCAAAAGAAGTTGTAAATTATTTATTTATAATTTATGTAACATTGAAATTATGAGGTTACAACTTTGGTTACATTCCGGCGGTCATAAGAAAGCTACCGTTTAAATTTCATAATGATTGGTTCAGTAGTTTCCGCTTTTGATCCGTAACAAACAAAAAAAAATCCCTTTCGGCATGCCAAAAGGCGGAGATAAATTTCACCGGTGCTAAGTAGGGGATAAAAAAGATTTTCATTTTAAAGTTAGCCTGC
This sequence comes from Lycorma delicatula, assembly GCF_047948215.1. Lineage (NCBI taxonomy): Eukaryota > Metazoa > Arthropoda > Insecta > Hemiptera > Fulgoridae > Lycorma > Lycorma delicatula. Next base: position 70,796,554 of record NC_134464.1, on the reverse strand, counting down.
CTCCGTGGTACGAGTGGTAGCGTCACGGCCTTTCATCCGGAGGTCCCGGGTTCGAATCCCGGTCAGGCATGACATTTTCACAAACGCTACAAATCGTTCATCTCATCCATCCTCTTAAGCATAACTAACGGTAGTCCCAGAGGTTAAAAAGGAAAAAACCAAAAAAACCTTAAAGTTAATAAAAACTTCAAATTTACTCAATACGACAGTGGTTGCACGTGAAAAAAGTTTTACTGTTTAGTATACGACAAGCCCCATCTTGGTACAATACCAGCAACATTTTGGTCATCCCTTGCCGTAAGGGTTGGTCATATCAAAAATTGTTTCAGATAAAAGTTTTAGGTAATGTTTAGAGGACAAACGATCACTTTAAACTGATTCGATACTGTGCCTATTAAGGGAGGCATGATTTCATTTGTCTTTGAAACCCCATTTTTTCCACCCCCTGGGCCAATGGATGATAAAATCAAAAAATGTTACTTATATATGTTTTAGGCTCTTATCCAAAGAATAGTAGGAACTTTAAACGAATTCGATATTTTTTTTAATAAGAAAGTTATAGCGATATTTTGTTTTTTCCAAAAAGCCCCGCCCCCCATTTCCACTCCCATGGCCCCGATTTTAGCCGTTAACGAACTCAACTGAAATTTTGGGACGAATTATTTTTGAAGAATAATTTGAAATTGATTGGCGCAAAAGTACGGCAGATATCGTGTCCACAATAAAGTGAATTATGTGTATATAAATGAATATATAGACGTTAGAGCTGACGGTGATTTTGGGGTCTGGGGGTTATGAAACGCAAAGATATGTCGAAATTTTCCGGAAGTCGAATCAAGGCACCCATTATAATTGGTAATTTTCTTATGAAATCTATCCAAAAGACGTCTCTTTATGAGATTATGCATTTTATGACGTCTATTCCAAACGTGATCTATATGTGTTATTTATATTTTGTACAAAGTAGAATATTTATTTACGTGGGTGATAAATGATTTAAAATTAATTAATTAATGATGTATATTATTTGTTACCAATTTTATTGAATAGGGTGTGGTAAAACTTTAAAAAAAAATTCAAAATATTTTTATACATTTTTTAAAATGTATTTTTATATTAAAAATATTTTTTGAAAAATCCAATATGCAATTCAAAGAAAAAGATTTAAAAAAAAACAAAAATAAAATTATTTAATGAAAAGAAAAGAGCGGAGGCTAACCGCCACATAGATTTAACGTATAGTACTACTACATGTAACCCAAAACAGTGCAGTCTTGTTTCAGTTTAAATGTGGATGATTCACCAAATGTAAACTTGGCATAGGCAAGACAATCTCCTGCAGTCATCTCCCGTTTTATAATTCTTTTGGAAACAATAACTTGATTTCAAACAAACGTTACTATCTTCTAGTATTTTAAAGCTTTGTAGCCTTATTTAAAAATAAACAAATAGTTTTTAGGTTAATTAATGTAATGTTAACTAATGCCATTTATTTATTTTTATTTAAACTGAATTTAAATAAGTGAAGCAATTAATTGATGATCATGATATCAACACTAAACGTTTTATTTGGTTATAGCCGACATGTAAAAAAAAATACTTTCTCCTCTACGAGTATAAACCAAATTATTTCACTGTTACGATACATTTCAAAATTTGGGACAAAAAATTAAAAATTAATTCACCAAAGAATGCTATTTCTAATAAAAAAACCCAAATAAATAAGATAGATGAAAACAAAATTTATTAAATGTATATTTAAATAATCTGTTAAAGTTTAAAGAGTTATTTATTATTTATTGATTTTTTTCTTCAATTATATAACTTATAATAAAACAATTTAATTAGGTGATAACATAAAATATTGCTCAAATTACATTACGAAAATTAACTGCGCTATCTATAGAAAAAAACAGGAATTGCTACAGTATTGTCCTGGAAGAATTAGGGAAACTGTTGAAACATTATGATTATAGCTATAATACAAATTACAAAAAATAAATTCATAATAGTATATATAGTTTCATTTGTCCATATATTTTTAAAAGATAAATATATGAAACAGAGGTAAACTACAAGAAGATAATAAATAAATAAATAAAACCCATACAATAAAATAATGTTTTTAAGAGTTTTGTTGTAAATATTGAATACATATCTACTGTAAATTTATTTTCAATAATTTTGCAGAAAATTCTGTTCTTCAATAATATCATTTTAACATTCATCAGTGGAATAATATTGTTGATATAAAAATGAGATTTCTTGATTTAATCTTAAATAAAGCGTTCGAAAAATCTTTTGGATTATTAAATAGAAATTTAACGATAGTATATTTCTCACAGATTTAAGTTTTGTAACGCAAATATTTACATTAGATAAATGAATGTTAATTTTTTTTTTGGCTTGATGAAATAATCACCATAAAAGGTTTAAAAAGCATGTACCTGGGAATATGCAAATGGATTTTTTGTAACGTATGAAAATAGCTCTCCTTACTGGGATTCGAACCCGGGACCCCGGATAAAAGGCTGAGACGCCACCATTCCGTTAGAAATTTATTGTTAGAAATAATTGTTAAAATTCCGCCATTGTGAAATTGTTAGAAATTCCGCCATTTCATTGTTAGAAATGTAGATTCACTTACTAACCCACGGGGTTGGTCTAGTAATGAACGCGTCTTACTAAATCAGCTGATTTGAAATTCGAGAGTTCCAGCGTTCAAGTCCTAGTAAAGTCAGCTATTTTTACACAGATTTTAATACTAGATCGTGGATACCGGTGTTTTAGTGGTTGGGTTTCTTCAATTAACCACACATCTCAGGAATGGTCGAACTGAGAATGTACAAGACTACACTTCATTCACACTCATACATATCACCCTCTGAATTATTATCTGAACGTTAATTACCGGAGGCTAAACAGGAAAAAGAAAAAAAGAAAGATTCACTTACTAAAATAAAAGATTGACCTACTTAAATCATATTTACTCATACGAAATCATATTTGATGGTCCATTTTGAATCATAAATCTTTTCCTACAATTTATCTCTTTCTAAGCACCAAACTGTAATATATATTTTTATATTTTTTATAACTAATTAGTAATGAATTTTATTTTATTTCAGTAATGAAACATTTGTTGTCATTTTTATGCTTTAGCTATTAGAGAGTAAAAGGAAAACAAAAATTTATTGGACTGCTTATCCAATCCTATTGTTTTTCTTCTATGAAAACTGTTTCTATTTATTTTTTCAGAAACAGAAAAATTTGCGTAGCGTAATTAAATTATCCTCTTCTAATTGGGCCATGGGGTTCCTATCACAAGTTACAGATTGCAACGAACACATTAGGAATAGAGAATAAAATATAAAAAAAAAATATATAATGCACAATAAACCAAATACAAGACTTCTGTTATTAAAGAATCAAAATAATATATAGATGGTCAAAAAGTCCATACATGCAGAAATAAACTATAGATCATGTTATATAAACTATAGATCTATGAAATAGGAAGAAATTCGTGTGTAAATTTTAGCTTTTTTTTTAATAAAAAAACACGGACATTAGAAAAAACAAAAAATAAAATAATAGATCCTTTTGATTGTGTTGTTACGAAGGATGTCGGAAGTTAGGTGGATTGCTAAATTGAAAAAAAAATTGAAGTATAAATATTTATGGAAGAATCTATAAAAAGATGATCTAAAATGATGGCTCATATGTTAAAATATCCATGATCGTATTTGATATTTCGTAAATGATATAAAAATACTGAGTAAGATATTTGAATAAATAAAAAGCGTACATTGGAATACACAAAACAGATAAATGAGGAATCAAGGTGTAAAATATATTTTGAGGTATAATAATTAACACGAAAAAGAAAGTAGTGATGAATTAATATCAAACTAATATTTTGACGAATAAAGGATAAAAAATTGGATACCAATTTTCATAATATTTATGAAGAATTTTTAGTAAATTTTTTCCCAAATAATATTTTTATTTTTTTTTTGGAATCCGGTTACCGGTAAAAATCAATATATTTACTTTTACAAAAGAAAAAGAAGATATGACACTTTAACCAAATAACAAGAAATTCTGTTACACAGAAAGTTTTCATATTATTAACTTGTTTCTTAAATGATAGACTCAAGATAATTCTACTTGACATTCATTGGTTTGTTTGTAATAACTTATCAAGTCAAAGTGAGTGAATGGTCAACAATGTAGAAAAGTAAAAAAGGGAGCAAGAGTAAGAAAGATAAAGAGTAAGATAGAGCGATTAAAAAAGGAGAGGGGAATAAGGAGGAGACATTGGGCTAACAATTATAATGCGGGTGAAGACCGATCGAAGAAGGATAGTCCGTCCGTGTACGTATTTCTGTTCAGGCTGCATGACTCAGACAGACTCCGGAGGCGAGTCTACCGTCGTCGGCTTGGCCACAGCCCAATAAACGATCTTACTTCGACGACTGAGACACCTATGTGTCGACGACGATATATACTGGGTGAACTCCAGTTAACTCTACTTTTATTTTTATTACTTTTTTTTCTTGTATACGTGAATATGAACGTATCATATATGTGTAAAACTCTACAAAAAAGGACTCATTGATCTAACTTTTAGACTTGAAAGGACCTTTTGTTTAAAATGCTTTTAAATAAAAATAAAAATTATTTTTTTCAGTATAATAAACAAAATGCTCGATTAATTTATTCAAAATTCACATATTTATAAAATATCGAAAATTATGTTAAAATTTAAAGAAAATTATTAGTGTCCTTTGAACTTTTTTTTAAATTAGTGTTCTACCAATCATTTCGTTAATTTTGTCAAAACGTTTTTTTTATTAATCGCCATTAAAATATTTATTAACTTTTTATAATAAGCGTATGTCGGTGTAGAGCGGCCGTAATAAAAATAAACTATTTGTAACAGATTTAGTGAAAAAAATTTGGTTTATGGGAGAAATTTAAAGAGAAAAAATAGTATATGTAGAAAATATAATGAACTAAGAAAGAAAATATAAAAAAAGGGATTTTACGATTGGTTGATTATATCTTTTATTAACCAATAATGAACGCTTTCTTAAATTATTTGTTATTAAGAGAAAGAGGGGCATGGTTATGGTAGGTTAGGTAACCAATTTCGTTGTTGATCGCCCTTTATTGGTTGCTACACTCCAGTAAAAATTAACCAATAAACAAATTAATTAAATAATTTAAAGCTTACTTAAAAAAGAAATATAAGTATCAAAACACTACTGATACAAAACACTATTAAAAATACCTTTGATTAATCTAAAAGTTATTTTAGAAAAATCACTCATATAATTCAGCTAACCTACAGTAAATATTTCTATATTATCAAATGGACAATAATGGTCTAATGAAAAATTAGTTTAAAGATAGTTATAAAATCGTTTTGTTGGCAAGGCTTTCTATTCTATTCACGATTGCCTTCTTAAATAGAAATTCTATATAAGTTTAACTAAAAAATTCACCTATGTAAGATTAGAATTTAAATTTTTCTACTTTTAAATAAATCTTTGAATGTGTAGAATACGAAATTTCAAAAGTTCTTAATAATATTGCAGAGTTTTTATAGGATTTTAATAAAAATTAACATTTAACCATCTCTTCTAACGGCATTATACTTTTTTTAATTTTTTTATCTATTCGACTTTTATTTGAAAATAAATAATATCAAAATCAGATAGTTTATATTAATTTGTTGTATGAGAAAAAGTTTATACAACTTTGGCAAAATAAACTCACAAATAAATCTGAAAGTATCATGAAGTATAATTTTAAATAATAATAGTTTTGTTTACATAAAAAAAAACGTATAATTTAAAAAAGAAGTAAGTAAATAATTCCAAAAAAAAAATCGATATATATTTTATAAGTAAAAATTTAAAGAGTAACAATTTTTTGTACGTTCTGAAATTTAAAAATCCTTATTGTATTTAAAAAAGCATATGCACCAAAATATTAGGTCAAAAAAAACCAACCTGGGCCAATCTTTAAACGATATCTATTCAATCCCCCCTCTACAGAATAATAAACAAAATACTCATTTTTCGCACGATAAAATTCTGAATCTTCTGCTTTTACTTTCATTTATATTTTACCGTTTTAACCACTCCGTGGTAGTGAAAAATTATTGTTTGAGATAAATTTCATGTTTTTATCACAACGGTTTGGAAGGAATATTGGGATTACGAGATTAGAAAATATAGCTGATATCCCGCTTAACTCTTTTCCGGATGGTTTTTGGGGAAATTGTTAAATTTATAATAATTACGTTTCTTAGTATTTATAATGTAAACTATTCGTGAAAAATTTAGTAATCCGTTTATTTCAACTAGAACGAGTTTTAAAAAATCGGTTTTTACATAGTTTCATCTCCTTAAGAATAACGAAAGAAAAAATCCGTCAATTGTTGGTTATTACCTAAAGGAAATCAAACCGTAGTACCTCCTAGTATATTTACTTAGTTTTCAGTTTCCAGGCTGAAAAATCGCAATATATTTTTTAATTTAACTTAGTGGTTGTTAAAATATTTTTTTACTTACTTTTCTTAATGATTGCTTTAGGAATAACTTCGCTAAATATCATATTTCTTCTATCTACTTGGAGAATGGGGTAAGTTTTTATGAATGAATCAATGAGGGCTTTGCTATACGAGTATATATTTACTGTAACTGCTGGAATGTAATACAAAATAGAACGTAAATCGTGCCATCGCTTGTGATTTTAAATTTTATATAAATTATTAAGGCGTTTATTAATAAATAAAAAGTTTGTTAACTTAAGTATAAAATATCAAAACGACTGACGTGAGTAGTGTTTACACACACACACACACACATATATATATATATATGAGACACTATTTTCTGAAGATATTCTAAGCTTCTATTTCAGTAAAAGGTTTTACGGCATAATTATTCCGTTCTTGTATTACACCGATTTAAACAGTTCTTCACAAAGAATCATTACTATATTTAAAAACAATTTTAGAATATATTTTATATATATATATATATATATATATATATATATGTATATGTGCATATACTTCTTTTTTCTTAATTACCTGTGAATAAAACTCGCAAATTCGTTTTAATAATTAAAAAAACTTGTTTCATGGAAATTTTTTTATTTCTTTTACTCTGATAAGTATAAGTCAATAAAAAGCCACTTATTATCAACCTTCTATTTTTTATTAATTAATTTTGTAGAGTGTGAAAAATGCTAAGTTAATCTAATTCGAAACCAGAACCTTTGAGATAAAAGATTGAGGTGATTCTATTACAACATAGAGGTCAATCTGAAATTGAAGTGGTATACAGTGAGCATTTCCAGACCTTTAATTTATTTTAAATTAAGAGATCTATTTGGGGACAGTAAAAAAAGAGTTCAGCAAAATAAAAATGTTGGAGAATCATTGACTTGGAACAGACATACCTATGACCTAACCTAATTGTTTTAGTTTTTTATCTTCAATGTCAATGGTTATATGGCATACTAAAAACAACAATATGATTCACTCACCTATTTAACAATATTAGACATGAATCACTCTACTTGCATCAAATAACCTGTAATTCTAAATATTCCTAGAACTAAATATACTGAACAATTATACCATTTCTTCTTTTTATTTTTTATTATTTAATTTTTTTTTAACGAAAGAACGTTTTAAAATATATATATAATATAAACATGAAACAAAAAATGAATTTTTCATAAATATTTAAACTAAATAAATTACTAATAATTTTTAGTGGACTTTCCCTGTAAATATTTAAACAATGGTAAAACCCATGTATTATTTAGATTATTTAAAAATAACGTAGAAAAGTATGCAAGCAGTCCTTCAAAAGTAGAAAGAAACTATAATTTAAATATTTGGATTAATTAAAGTTGCAACAAATAATGTTTTAAATAACATTCTTATTAAACACCAACTGTACTCACTATATAAATATTAAAATACCAATTTATTAATTAATAAAGTTTAAAAAAAAGGTTCCTTTTTTTTAACATCGTCTATTTTTTAAATCTTTTAATTGCATGTATTTTTTTTAACCAGTTTCATAACATAAAGAATTCATTTTATAAGATTTCTTTTGTTATCTTTTAGCATTCGCGAATAATTTATCTGAATTAAAAAAAAAAACATTCAATCAACTAAAACCTAAATCAAATGCATTAGAATAGTCCAAAAAATATTTTTTTTTTTTTTTAATTTACCTTTTTTTTATTCCCTATTTCTCTGAGCCGGACGTACAGTTAAGTAAAACTCAGCTCAGGGAAGCGTCCTTGAAATCTAAGAAGGCCTCCTTGCCCACTCACCGGCAGCGCCCCCCGATTGGATCTTTTCTCTTTTTGCCTGCCTCCAATTTCTAGGAGGGGGTAACCGGGCCCGACTATGTCGTTCTCCCCCTCAGAACCAGACCTCGGTCTTAAATTGTGCTAACCTCTAACCGCCGGGGAAGGGAATCGGACCCGAGCATGTCGTTTCCAGAACCCCATCCGGCGGCCGGGTCTCGGTTTTTTATTTCCCAGTCCTAATAATCTCCCTCGCAAATCCCATGTTCACCGGAATCGGCATTCCGGCCCTCGCGGATGAGGCTGTCCGTCCTTCCCTACGCTAAAAGCCACGACGTCTCCCCTCAACGACCTTAGCGTGTAACACTTTCATTGAAAACGTGTCGAAAGCCATCCAGTTATCCTTTGAGGTCAACATGAAGGACACCAGGTTCTCAGATCTTAATCTTTTAATATCTGCTTGGATTCGCCATAAGTGCCGTTCTTCACACTCAAATATGGTGTGCTCTACTGTGTTCACCCCGCTGAAAAACATGCAACAGGGAGAATCACGTCTACCTATTAATAAAAGAAAACATAACCAACAATAAATTTTAGTGGGTCGGGGCAAACCGCGCCATGGGGCCTATCCCAGGACCGCAGAGTTTGCTTCACTCGCTGTAATATACAGCTTTACAAATACTGGAAAAAGAAACGAAATTACAAAAAACAAAATAATAGTAACTATGGTAACTAACGTTCACACATATTTGATGATGAAAAATTCATAACTTGTTTCAGTTGCCATGGTGACAAAATTATAATAATGAAATAAAAGGATTAATCCTTTTTTTCTTTAATGAATTTTTTTACGTAATTCATAACTTCACCCCCAAGGAGGCTTGGACCTTGGTTTATGGCTTAAAACCTTCCCTGTTATAACATGAATATCTCCTACAAATTGCAATCGGTCAGTTGGTTCTCGCGTGATACGAGAATTAACAGAGAAACTTCGGCTAAAGATTAAACAAAATTTACGTTAAAAGGAAACGTCATTAATACATTAACTAAGTTATTTAAATAAATATAACTAATAATATAAACCTAATATAAATATTTCGAAATTTCCTAAAAAAAAATTTCAAAACTTAAATTAAAATTTTTTACAAAATACATATTTTTTTGTCGTCAGTCATTTGACTGGTTTGATGCAGCTCTCCAAGATTCCCTATCAGTGCTAGTAGTTTCATTTCAGTATTCCTCCTACAGCCTACATCCCTAACAATTTGTTTTACATATTCCAAAGTAGACTGCCTGCACAATTTTTTTTCCTTCTATATGTCCCACCAATATTAAAGCGACTGTTCCAGGATGCCTTAATATATGGCCTATAAGTCTGTCTCTTCTTTTAACTGTATTTTTCCAAATGCTTTTTTCTTCATCGATTTGCCGCAACACCTCTTCATTTGTCACTTTATCCACCATTCTGATTTTTAACATTCTCATGTAGCACCACATTTCAATAGCTTCTAATCTTTTCTTCTCAGGTATTCCGATCGTCCAAGTTTCACTTCCATATTAAGCTATCCTCCAAACATAAAATATACAGATATAGATGTAAAAGATATTAACTGTTTAAATTTAGTATAACAAATAATAGTAAACGGGTAATCGAAGAATAAGGAAAAAGAATTATCATTGAATTATTTTTTGCGGTTAGACCAACTATGGACCAAGCAAATATAATTTCCTCTGGTTTCTTTTTTTTTTTACTACTATGCTTTCATTCTTTCTGTATGTTTGCTCTTTCTCTCTTATAACCGTTTCAGTTTGGTGTGATTCTTTTCCTTCCTTTCAGTTTGAAACTTAACTTCGAGTATTTTTTGTCTGATTAGCTTTGTATCTTTCATATTTTGTTCTTTGATCTCTAGGTTCTGTAATCATGTCTTTATTTATTGTAAATTACCGCTCTTTTGTTCCCAGAGTTTAATCAATAACTATTTATCTGGATTTATCTATTTCATTCTGGATACCTGGCCAAGCAAATCTATCTCCTTCATATCGCTTTTCGATTATCCTCTATTTCTTTATACACCTGTTGGTTGGATTTTAGTCTGTATTTTTCTATTTTTTTCTTGAGGCTTAGGATTGTTATGTCTATTTTCTTTAACGGTTCCAGGTTGGTTAGGGGTAAACCCACCGAGTTGGTCTAGTCTTCCCAAATCAGCTGATTTGGGAGTCGAGAGTTCCAGCGTTCAAGTCCTAGTAATAACAGTTATTTTTACACGGATTTGAGTACTAGATCGTGAATACCGGTGTTCTTTGGTGGTTGGGTTTCTATTAACCACACATCTCAGGAATAGTCGAACCGAGACTGTACAAGACTACACTTCATTTACACGCATACATATCATCCTCATTCATCCTCTGAAGTATTATCTGAAAGGTAATTACCGGAGGCTAAACAGGAAAAAGAAAAAAAGGTTGGTAAGGTGTAACGTTTGACTTTCGTATAGTACAACTGGTCATTAGGCTCTTTTTGGGAGGTTATTTTTTACTTATCAAGTTTCTTTTATTTATTTACTTAAAAATACGTTAAATGTTTGTTATTAGTTTAAATATATTTTTTAAACTATTTTTATTAAGTTTAGAATTAATCAGCTGCCACGTATCGCCGAGTTTACTGAAATAACTTTAATTTTATTTTTTTATTTTTATCAAAATTTTCTTCGTTCTTTTTTACAATTAAATATTTAATAAAGTTTTAAAATTATGAAGATTAAGCCAAATCAAGGATAATATTAGTGTTTTTTTATTTTACAACCATTTTAAAATAAGTTTAAAAAATTGGAACAATTATTTCTTAAATAAACCTATATAATTGTGTAATAGTTTCTTAGAAACATTTCTTACAACATTTACACATCAGCTTATTATAATATATATATTTTAATACCATTTTTCATTTAATCATAATTTAAAGATTTAAGCATCAGGAAAATATATAATTATTTTATTTCTGCTTTGTATCAATATTTAATATAATTTAGACTTTTACTTTTTTCAAATATAAGATTGTTTATTCATTGGGCTTTCACTTCGATTTATTTATATTTGTGTGTGTGTGTGTGCTGCTTTGTGTAAGAAAAATATAGTATATTCATAATAAGTGAAATGAGTGTAAAAAAGGTGACCTCCATCGTTGTTGTTTTTGGATGAAATACGAAATGAAATAACATAAGAAAAAAATCAGATAAACGTTAACTGGAAACAATCCAATTTTATATATTATTACTTTATTTAAGCCTTTATTTAAAACAAGAACAGACATTTTAAAAATTAAAATCATTTTGCCCTCTTAATTTAATATATCACATTTAAAAACATTCACATCATTTAAAAACTAATATACATTTTTAAACACTTGTATAAAAATCTCCTTGTTTTAAATAAGAATTCTTTAAAAAAATACACTATCTTGTAATCAAGTTTGTAGGGGATAATGTCTTTTAATAGAAAAAATTATAAATTATTCATGACAAATGGAAGTGTAATTTTTAAAAGTTATTTGATTAGGGTTTTATTTTCCAAAGGATTTTATTGTAGATTTCCTTATATTATAACTTAATTATACAAGCTGATTCACGAAGAATGTAACTAACTTTCAACATATATTCTTCTGATGAAAGGAAAGAAGAAATTTCATATAAACTTAAGTTCTAAGACTCTTCGTTAGGTAGTGTCGGCTGGCCAAAAATTTCACCCTGATTTCTCCGCATTTCTGACCTGAATAACTGATAAAAAAGAAGAAAAAAAGGTTTCAGAATTGATTTTTTTTTTTTTTAGAAATCTGGTGTAAAAGTCAAAACATTATGGTCGAAAAACAATGTTTTTTTTGTTTGACGTAGTTTTTTTGTTGTAATATTGAAAGTTTTGTTTCGTTAAATACTTATTAAAATCTACCCTGTTTTTTTTTCTTAGAAATAAAACTTTATTTAATACTTTTATATATTTATTACCCATTTAACAAAGTTATTTTGCGCCAAACCTAAAAAAGTGTGTTTTTCGATCCCAATTTTTTGTCTTTTACATTAAATTTCTCAAAAACTACTAAAAATAGAGCTCTGGGACCTATTTAAAAGTTTTTCATGTCAAATTACATGTAAAACCCCACAATTTATCCCTTAATTTGCTCCCAAGAATGACAGTCTGGCTTAATTTTACCAAAGACGCAGAAAAATCAGGGCAAAATCATTTGCCAGCCGAGATTCACTGACGAAGCGTTTCAGAAATTACATTAATATAAAATTTTTTCTTTATTTTCTCCATTAGATTATTTCCAGAAAGTTTGTTACATTCTTCGTAAATAACGCTGTATTTGATCATCTCTTTTTAAAAAAATATAACAAATTTATTAGTATAATTAAAAAATAAAACAGAAAAACACTTCTATTGAACTTCACATCCTAGCTTCAGTAATCAATTGTTAATTAAAACAAAATTAATTTTTTATCTAATTTTCAAGCTGTCTGTAGTTAGAATGTTTATTAAATTTATGAGATAACAAAATATAGGAAAATAAGATATATTTATAGATTTATAAAGGATAATATAGATAGGATAGATAAATAATTTAAAGGTATCACATTTAATCAATTTGGAATAGAAGAAAGTGTAGAAAATAAAAACAGTAGATAAAGACAACGATTAGAATATATAAATTAGAAAATTAAGAATGTAGGATAAAATAAAAAATATGTTAAATATTGGCATAGAAAAAAAGAAATTTAGATCAACAGGTAAGAAATAAAATATAATCATTTAAAAGGAAATGTAATTCATAGATATTTAAGGAGAGTTTAGATAAAATAACGGAAAAATTTCATTAAAATAATTAAGCCATTTTCAATAATCCGAAGTATGTAACAAGAAGGATAAAATGTCTAAAAAAGAATTGGAAATTCCATTTCTAGTGAATCGTGTCATGCCAAAATTAAATCATACTAACTTATACATTAAGTCATGAATATGTTCTGTAATAAGATGTAGTTAATAACGGTAAAACATTTTCCTTTTGATATATTTATATTTTTATTTGATATTAACAAGTATATTCAAACCTATATCATGAAAAGTACAAATTTATAAATAATTTATAATTATAAATTATTAACTTCTGGATTTGTAATGAAAAAAGAATTGTTATATAAATACTCGATTTCGACGTTTAAAAATTGCTAACAAATACAGTTCGTTCTGAAAGTTACTGTGCACTGGATTATAGAAGTGTAATTACAAAACGTTCTAAATACTTTATGTTTTTATTTCATTATTTTATAGAAACGAATATACAATAACCGGAATAGCTTTCAAAAAGTGTTGAATAACACCTCCTCCAAAATCAATACAACACTGCATACGTTTCAATTTGTTTTCAAAAAATTTAATCAACTGATGTACTAAAATTTTGTATACAGTTATTGCAGTTTTTAGTTCATCAATCATGCGATACACTATTTGTTTCGCTGCCCCCATGGAAACTAATCTGGAGAGCCAGATCGTTCAGGCCACAAACATTTTGAAAAGATTCGTTCACCATACATTTCGTAAAAATGTCATTGACCTGTTAGCTGTGTGCCCACTGACGCCATTTTGTTAGAACCAACCATGATTGACTTCCACTTCCGTAAAATGAAGTTTGTTAAAATAGCACAATAACGATTACTATTAAGTTATTTTCAAAAAAGATTGGATCCACAATTCTTCTTCTACTTACACCGACCCAGACTCCAATTTTCTTATCGTCTAAAGATTGTTTGTATAATTCATGGGGAATTAGTTGTCGACCACAGTCTTGTATTTTGTGAATTAATATACCCTACAAGAGGAAACCACACTTCATCTGTAAAAATCGTAATGTTGAGGATATCTACGGAATTTTGGTCAACCAAACGTTTAAATCGATGACAATAATTTAGTTTTTTGGTTTGTTCTGTAAGTTTCAGTTTTTGAACACACATTACTTCGTAGAAGAATAGCTTCAGTTCTATTCTTACAGCATTTTGTGTCGTAGTAAGTCCGATAACTTAAGCTGTGCTAACTTAAGCATTGACTTTGACGGACTTTCGACTATAGCATCCGAAATATCAAGCAGCTTCTGTTCGTTTAATTTAGGTGGTCTTCCACTTCGATCAACGTCTTTAACACAAGTTGTTGCCTGAAATTTATCGATAGAATTCTAACTGTGAGGAAAAGGAGTATTTGAAAATTTTTCAGAAAACTTGTGCTTCGCTAAAACAGTGTACTTGTCACCTTCACGAAGAAAAAATTCGTTTCTCTACCGAAAAAACCAATTCGTTCTTCGTAACTATTGACTCCAATAAAGAAACAACACAAAGCATGTTCAATTACAACTTAGCAATTGACGTCGTGGTTTATTGTGAGCAATGCTCAACAAACTCACAGGGCAAGCAACCTAACGCCGAAATAGGAGAATGCACCATATAATTCTAAAGCGTACTGACTGCACAGCGACTTTCCGAACGCGCTGTAGTTATTTGTTACCAAATTATTTTTTTAGTTTGTTAGTTATTTGTTAGAAATGTTTAAGGGAAGACAAGAAAAGTTTCTTCAAGCTACGATCTAATTATTATTAAAATATTAAGGGAACTTTTAAAAACCAATAAAAGAAGTGCTGCTTTTTTTTACCTCCGGGACCACTGTTAGGTATTGCTTCAGAAATTGAGGTGAATGATTTGTAGCGTGTATGAAAATGCCATGTCAGACCGGGATTTGAACCCGGGTCCTCCGGATGAAAAACTGAAACGCTACCACTCGTGCTGTAGGGGCCGACCTTTTTTATATTTGCTATTTTTTTTTTTTAATAAATTTCTTTTTCCCATTTTGATAAACATTGTACTTCAGGTTAAAAATTAAAATAAATAAAAAATCTATCTACCACAGAAAAATAAAATAAAATAAGAAAACCTTTAAATAGATTAACAATATAGTTATATAAATAATTTTTAATTTAATTTTTTTTTAATTTTTTTGTATAATCTAGAGAAATTATAAAATTTTAATATATAACAGACCAATATATATTAAAAAAGAAAAAGAAAAAAAATATGATAATAAAACTGACGATTATCTTTCTTAATATATGTTTCCGTTCTTACATATAGTTCTTCAATAAAATAATGTTACTAATTATATTCCGCTGATCCCCGTGCAGAATGGTAGCGTCTTGACATTTCATTCGGGGGCCCGGGTTTAAATCCCATCAGGCATGCCAATTTTCAAACACTACAAACTTCAATTTTCATATTTCCTTGTACAACCTTTTTTTTAAGCTTCTGTGGTAAATTAATTCATAAAACAAAAATAAATAAATTTCAAATTTTGATTGTTCCTGCCAAAATATTATTATAAAAGATCTACTGTATTTTACTATGATAAAATTATTAAATCGTGATTGGTTGAGTATCCAAACTTATTTATCTATTCAAACATTTCCAGTTATTTATTTATTTGATTCTGTAACTCCAGTAAACAGTATTTGTCCTGATAATAAAGCAAAAAACATAAGATACAAAAAGTATGATAAGTGGCAGCCCTGGTTATAGTATCCAAGGGTGACTGATTAAGTGGCACCCTATTCGGATAAAAGACAGGCGACGTCAAGCTGGGTTAGTGAATAAAAAGTGTAGTAAAAAGAAGGGGATTTCAGTGGAACTCCAGGGTTGTTTGTTGTTTCAGGCTTCTTTTCAGTAAGAAAAAAACTCCCTCTCTTTATCTTAATTACAAGGTCATTCCTTCTTTAACATGAACAAATCTACATATAATTTTAACTGATTATATATATATATACACACAAAATATTTGATGAAATATTCTCCATTAATCCTAATCAGTATTTTCATGTAAAAGTCTAATTTTCCCACCATAATGTTGATTTTATTAGGGTAGGTTTAGATTTTTACCCTTATTTTGAAAGCTGAATAAAATAATAGATATAATTTTAAAAATTATTAACTAAAATTATGTGAATGGTGTTTTAGTACATTTTATTCTCTTTTATTTGGTAGTTAATGTAGAAAAATATTTTACCATATTATTAAAACTGAAACCCACGAATATCTAAGTTTACCGTATGTTCGAGAAGAAATACAACTATTCCGTAGAAAATATAAATTGCGGTAAAACAACCTTGTGAACTATTTAGTTATTAATCTTCCAAACAATAGTGAAGACGTTGGAAGGTTAAAACAACTCCAACCTTGATCACGTTATGTGATTTGAGGTGGAGCTACAGTAGTGTTACCTACCGTTTCTATACATCACTTCTTTCAATAATAATTATTATTCTTTCATTACTAATTATACTTTTATTTTCACTTTTTTCTTGTTTATGAATTCTTATCATCGTTTTTGTTTTGTGTTGAACTACCAATGGCCCTATTCTCTGACCTAACTTTATACTTGTATTTACAATAAATGTTCTGTATAGGGAAATTAGTAAGTAATATTTGAGGACTTCGATGTAAGTCTCTCTACGTATGGTTATAAGTGATCGTATTTACTTAATGTTATCTGCAATAGTATAACTGATTACAAATTTTATTTTGAGATAAATAAATATGATCCATTAAAAAAGTATTGATTACAAACAAATAAAACAAGTTTTATATATTTGTATAATCATATAAGTGTTATTTTATATATTTCAGTATACGTCTACTATAGCAATCTTTACTAATTGGTTGAAAGGATAAAGGGGCGGGGCTAAGACAGTCGGATTATTTGGTAGTGACGAATAGGATCATGACATATGATACAATGAAGATTGCAGTATAGTCTACTTTCAACTATCGTGTTAAATTAATTTGATAAGTATTAGCAATGGTTAGCCAGCGTTCCATATGAAATCTGAGGGTGTGGCTAATAAGTATGTCTGCAGCCAATCAGTACCGATGAACAACTGACGCAAACCGGTTTATCTTAAGACCTCTTTATTTCATATTTTATCAACCAACTTAATTTTCTACATTCTCTTTTAATATTATAAATCAAAATCTCTACTCTTTTTTTCTGATTCTTTTGTTGTCTAATTTTCATTGCCATAAACTGCTACATTCCATTCAAATACTTTCAAAGATTTTTATCTCTTAGATCTATATTTCATACTAAGGTATTTATATTTTGCATAAAAGCTCTCCTTCCTTGAGTTAACCTATTTTTGACGACTGTATTACTTTTATCATTACTAATTTATTTACTTAAATTTCTCCTTCTGATATTTTGTGTTCTCTTAACTTTATACTGAATTATTATTTTCTTTTGTTTTATTTTAGCCTTATTTAGTTTAAAATTAAATTCTGTCGTAATAAACTCGTGCATTTCATTACCTCATCTAATTTATCTTAGGTTAATTCCAAGGGGAGTTTGAGTTTGGGTTAAAATAAAAGACCAAGTCCCGGTCGGCGGGGTCGTCCCTGCGAGAGCCTAGGCTCTTTGTGGGGTCGGCGCTGTCGATTAGAGGCCAAAGGCGTAAAGACCGAGTCCCGGTTCCCTGCTGAGGCGCTGGGGGACGGCATAGCCGGACCTTGGCTCTAAAGCGGGGGATTAGAGGCAGGCAATGTAAAACAAAATATCCGAGACCGGGGAGGCCAACCTGCCGTGCCGGACGTATAGCCGGCGGGTGGGGGACGCCTCCTTTGAGAGTAAAAGGACACTCTCCCCGACTGAGTATACTTAATTGGATACCCGGTCGGGGAGAGTAGAGAAAAAAAAAAAGAAAGGTTAATTCCAAAAAAACCCTTTACCAGCAAATTTTAATTAATTTTTCCCCCTTGGAATGTAACACCGTTCTCAAATTTTTTCTTTAATTCCTTGTCTCATATCGCATCATCCCTTGTCTCATTCATTTCTAAATTAGATCACTCATTTCATTTTCTGCTCTTATTAACGACAACTAGACTATTGTGCAGATTACACGTAACTAACTGTTCTTTGTATACATTTAAGTACGGATTTTCTTAAAATTTTCTGAAGAATTATAAACTTGAGTTTTTCTTTGATTAAGGATAAATTATTAGGTAACATAGTTGATCTCAACGCAATATTGTATAATTAACGTTCATCTGTTAAAATGAATATGACATTAAATTATAAATATATCTGTTGTGTACACCATATTACTTCCTTGTACGCCTATTAAATTACATATACACATTTTTTTTTTAAATGAAAAGTACATAAAATTTTATTCCATATTAAACTTCTGACATTTTTCTTATTGTTGTTATTGAATATAAATTATTATTTTTTTTTTTTTTAAATAAAAGGTTAATAATGATTAATAAATCAACATATTTAAATAAATTTTAAAAAAAGTTAAAAAAAGGGATGATGTCAGATTCGAACCGATGTCCTTTCTCCTTGTAAAATCCAAATATTTCATTAATTAAAATTTTATTTTGTTTTAACTCTGGAACCAATGAAAATAAGTGTTACTTACTATATACTGTTGAAAAGCTCTCAATGAGGACTTATTACTGCAGTTAAGAAAAAGTCCAAAAACCAAATTATTTGAATTTTGTGCTTTTTTGGACATTTTTGGTCCAGTCGATTGGAATAAAATGGATTGCACAACTAGATGTAACAAGAGTTCTAAATCCAAAATTTCAACATTCTACGGCTAATCGTTTTTGAGTTATGTGAGATACATACGTACGTACGTACAGACATAACGCCGAACTAGTCAAAATGGATTCAGTGATCGTCAAAATGAATATGTCCGTAGAAATTGAAAACCGAAATTTTCGCGATCACAGTACTTCCTTTACGTCGTACAAAGAAGTAAAAAATAATAATTTGTTGAATGGTACGGTTAAAAGTAATTATATAATTTATTATACTTACTAAGGAAAAATGAGATTTAATTGGCTATAGCAAAATTAGTCTAAAAATCTTGGCTTACAATATTGGATTTAAATTACAAAAAAAAATATTTTTTATAATAAAAATAATTTCATTGATTGTTTGACAATATATATTGAGGATAATTGAAAACAATATAATTACAAACATTGCTTGTTATTTTTAGTATAATTAGTTTCAACGAAAAAACCAACAAAGTAATCATTTCAAATATATATATATATATATATATATATAAATATATTCTTTTTCTTCTTGCATGAATGACTTTAAGAGTCACAAAATGTGTACTTACGTACATCAAAACTCAAAAGATTAATTGATGGATCAACGATATCCGTAAAAAATTGCAAGAAATAAACATCACCGATGAAGAAATACAAGACCGAAACAAATTTTGACGCAAAATTAAGAACTTCAGTGGATTTTAAGAACTAACAAAACAAATCAATAATAGCTTGGCGTTGTCTAAAAAGAGAAAACAGCTGTATTCACAAAAAATGAAAAATTACTGTAGTATAACATTAAAAACTAACGTAAAGTTCGCGCGGTTCATACGTGGCCTGAATCGAGATAAAGGTTATAGATTGTATATACAAAACAGGACTAAATTTTATTAAACTTTTAGTTACAAAAAAAAGCTTAGTTAAATAAATAACAAAAAAAATTCAATAGATTAAAAACAAACAACGGATTTCGCTGGTTTATAATTGTATCATCAGTTTAAAATATTGATATTACAAAAATTAATGAAATTTTTTTTACTCTACATTATCATTTTTAATTAAAAACAAAAAAAAATAAAGAAATAACTTCAATATTAACGTGGAATTATTATTAAACAATTAATATTTGGTTTGTATATTATATAAATAAAAAATTATGCATTTTGGAAGCAGTGTTGGTATTAAATTTATTAAAAGGTTTTGTCACTATTGACTTTTAATGGTTTTTACAATTGTTTTAATGTGTATTTATTTTAGATGTAAAATTTAATCTTTTTTTTTCTTCTTTTTTTTAATAATTCAAATAAAAATTCATATTCTATACTACTATTATTTCATACGTATTTTCAAACTATATTTAAAATTAATTACGTCATCATAGTTTCCTAATAGCATCAAAAACCACTAATTTTCATTTTTGTATCAATTTAAAAGTGTGGAGAAGTTACCTTGTTATTCTGATTATAATGTACTTTTTACTTCAGTCCTTTGAAAGTAATATATATATATATACACATATATACTAACAAAAAATATATATTTATATATATTTTTTTTTACCCACCTTGTTGGTCTAATGGTAAACTCCATCGATGTAAATTAACTGATTTCGAAGTCGAAATCCTCAGCTTCAAATCCTAATAAAGGTAGTTGTTTTTATTCGGATTTGAGTACTAGTGCGTGGATATCGGTGTACTTTGATGGTTGGGTTTCAATTAACCACACGCCTCATGAATGGTCAGCTGAGTTTTGTTCACGACTAGATATTACCGGTACAGTTATATTACCCTGATAAGTCGCTAATGACTTTAATTGTTGATGCGACTAAAAATAAAAAAATAAAAAATAAAAAACATTTTAATAAAAATTATTAAATATAAAACAATTTCGTTTAACTTTCAAATATCAAATCGCTTCAAGCCTCTTCATTTTTAATAAATAAAGAGTAAATTTAGAAAATAAATAAACAAAAATAGAAACGACAGCAACATCGTGTAACTAAATTCATTTATTCTTTTTTTTAAGAAAAATAAAAGCCTATACATAAAAATAAGTGTCACATGACAAAAAAAAAAAAAAAAAAAATTAAAGAAAAGATAGACGAGAAGTAAGAAGATAGACAGAAATAAGGATAGACAGTTAAGAAAACTACGGTTCCCGTTCTTTTAGAGTTTAATTTTAAAACGGAGGGTGTTACACGAATTTACCTTCAACAGAAACTTCTAATAGACAAGAGTGGGTGCATGCAGGAAGAAGATTCCAATGCCATGTTATAAAAGAAACCTTCTTTTATTTATATTACGTGTAGATGTAGTAAAA
The DNA here is from genome assembly GCF_047948215.1 of Lycorma delicatula. Taxonomy (NCBI): domain Eukaryota; kingdom Metazoa; phylum Arthropoda; class Insecta; order Hemiptera; family Fulgoridae; genus Lycorma; species Lycorma delicatula. The sequence goes on along the minus strand of NC_134464.1, from coordinate 70,775,243 downwards.
TAATTATTTAAAGATTACTTCTATTTTTAATATTAATACTGTTGTTTAATATTTATACATTAGATGCATACATATTATGTATAATTTTATATCGCTGTAATCATAATATGACGAAATTACATCGCAACCGCGCGCGCGCGCCCGCACACACACACACACACACACTTACACAACGAGAAAATAAAGTTCAGCTTCAAAATCTCGTCTACTGATTAGACTATAAAGATAAATTCTATTAAAAAAAAAGTGGTCCAATAATATCAGAGAACGTTTTCGATATATAAAGATGAATTACATTGTACTGAAAATTGCATTAAAAAATTCAACTACAACTGAACTACAAAAATAAGAATAAAATTGTTGAATATAACTTAATTAATTAAGAAGAAAGGAAAAAAATCTTTAACAAAAATTAAGAATTTAATTAAGACTATAATTTATATTAAAGGTGTTGTGCATCGTCAAAATTCTTAATTTCGTTTCGTCACTTCGATGATTCTTCGATTTATTTCATTGTTTCTTTGTTTGATTAATAGTGGGTCAACATTTTTGGGACTTATCTTTGTATATACTTATTTATGCTTGTTATATATTTATGTATACTGTATAAGACAGTGGCGGATCCAGGGAAAACCATGGGGGCCATGGCCTCCCCAAAGGCCTTGCATTTTGAAAACCCAATTGAAAAGAATTGAAACATTTTACCAATACTCTATTGTTAAATTAACCAGTTGCAACTCCGTAATTAACGTGAATCTATCTTTTTTTTTAGTAGTAATTTTTTTTCTTGTTTAGCCTCCGTGATCACCGTCAGGTATTACTTCAGAGGATGAATGAGGATGATAAGTATGAGTTTAAGTGTAGTTTTGTAAAGTCTCAGGTCATTTATGATGTGATGTGTGGTTAACTGAAACCCAAATACTAAAGAACACCGGTATTCACGATCTAGTATTCAAATCCGTGTAAAAATAAATTGCCTTTACTAGGATTTGAACGTTGGAACTCTCGACTTCGAAATCAGCTGATTTGGGAAGACGCGTTCACCACTAGACCAACCCGGTGTATTTCTTAATGGTAAATGAGAGAGGCTAACGTCACTTGCTCTAATGCATATTCATAACGACATGCAAATTGACATAGATCGCGTTACCGATCAGGATACAAAGTTACGTAATCATCGAGATGAATTTTAAATAAATTATTTTATTATTATTATTGTATGAAATAAAAAATGTAAAATTTTGTAATGGATTAATTATAAATATTGAAATGAATAAACAAATAAAAATCAACGTAATTTAAATTCACATCTTATTATTTTTTATCTCATTTTATATTAATATATATAATATAATTTTGGTAATATAGCACATTACGGTAAACAATCAGAAAATTAAAATAGTAAAACAATTTAAATATCTAGGGGAAATAATAACTTATAATTTAATGAAAAGTGACATGGCAAAACAGGATAAATAAAATGATTAAATCCCAAAAATTAACATGGTCAACATATAACAAAAAATGCCTTTCAACTAAAACAAAACTTAAACATTATAAAACTGTAGTTCAGCCAGAAGTCATCTACGGAAGCGAGACCCTTTTCAAAATCACTCAGAAAAACCGAATTGATAAAATTCTGAAAATATAAAGGAGAATTGTCAGAACGTGTATCAATAAAAAACATCAAAAAGAAGGCCAATGGTGGATTGTGCCAGATGAGGTGGTGTATCGAGAAATAGAGCCTGTTACTGATACTATGCGGAAAAAAAGAATCTCTTTCTTTGGTCATCTCATAAGGACACCGGAAACAAGACTGTCAAGAAATATCATTGAAAAGCTCTGGTTCCAAAAACTAGAAGTAGATGGATCAAAGAAATTAGAGAAGATATGAAAGAATTGGGAATTTCCCTGACTGACCTACAGAATAAAACTGGAAAAATTACAAAGCTAAAAGACAGAAACATTAGATTTCAACAAAAGACAGACAGACAAACGACAAAATACAACGAAGAGGGTGTTTACAGATGAAGAAAAGAAAGCAAGATCTGAATGGATGAAGAAATACTGGGCAGCTCGGAAGAGTAAAATAACAGGCTTTTCTTAGAAAAGATCTAACTAAAATTGACTTAAGTGGTCCCATGTTGGCCGTAAAAGCATAATTATAGTATAATTTTGATTATTTGCATGTTAGTTTTGATTAATGTCCGGCTTAAAGTTAGTTTAGCACCTGTAGTCTCCGTGAGGGTCACTTCCAATACCTTTTAGCTTAATTTTTCATAAATCGAAATAAAATTGAAGAAACTTAACCGCTTTTTTGGTTTTGCCGAAACTGTCTCTTTATACCTCTTTTATAGCAATACTAATCATTGGTTAAACGATTTTTCGTGTTTAAAATAGTATAGATTATAGTATATAGTATATATATATATATATATATATATATATATATATATATATATACTATATATATATATATATATATATATATATATCCATCCAATAAAAGTATATCAAATGTTATATATCCAACCCATTTAGAAGGGAGTAAGAAATGTAACCCCTTGTCACAAATACATTTGCTGGATCCGTCCCTCCTATAAGATATGTATACATATCCAAACATACTGAAACCTCTCTCTGGATATCATTTTTTGTATCCAAATTTACTTATGATTGCAATAAATTAGAACCAATTGTAGATTAAACACTGTGGTAAAAAACTCATACGTACATATAGTATAATACATGGTATATATACTATAGTATAATTTAAATAAAATATTGAAATCACCTTGCCAATCAATTAGTATATTTCCTCTAACGTTTTCAGTTATTCAGCCATCTTGAGGAGGATAATTCTTCATATAAATTAATATTAAAATAGAATGTATAAATAAAATTTGTTAAGTAAATGTAAAAAGTAAATAATGTAAATGTATTAAGTGAATGTAATAATTTTTTGTGATGTACAAGTAAAATCAATCAACAAAGTCATTTTTACTTTATTGATGATTGTCAATAAAGTAAAAATAACGTCTGTTTTGCAATAATATAGCTGTTATGACTACTGTGGAATGAGGAATGTGGTTATTGCATTGTAATTATTGGTAAGGTGATTTCAATATTATATTTAAATTACAATTTACCAACGGTGCCATATTTACATAATTCAGTATAGTACATACATACACAGTGTATAGTACAAAACTCTTTGTATATATTTGCTTATGAAGATTCTTAATAATATTTTTTAAAATCTGAAGTTGGCATATGTATTTTATATCCAATTATTATAATTTATTTTTGTTAATTTAAGCAATATTTCTTTCTTTATTATTAAAAACAAGAGAAATGGGATATAAAATAAGCCCACCTTTTGATTGTTATCTTTATTATGAAGTTATTAAACTACAAAACTTATCGGAAAAGATTTAATACCACACTTTTATACAATCAAATTTTAATTAAACACGTAAAAATTTAAAAAAAATTATAATAAATAATAATAAGAAAGTTTTATGTGCGGAAGTATGCGTACATATACACATGTGGTTCGATATCTTGTTTCGTGCTTTTAAATTGTGAAGTGTAGTATTAAAAGTTAGGTTATCTATTAACTTAATATTATAAATTTTTGGATAAAAAAAATTATGGTTTTTCATAAGAAAAAAATAACTAGTTTAGGCAAGACCAGAATAGATATAGGTTTGGACATGTACACCAAAACTAATGAAGATGTTACAGAAAGATTTATTTTAATAATAATTTATTTTTTTATTTTTTAAATAAAAACCATTCGTTGTAGATAGATCGTTCGTTTGATAGTTCTCAAATCAAAATTTTATCGATTTAAATAATTAAAATGAGTACAAAACAACTGTATAAAAAAAATAATCTAAAACTACATTTTTTATGGGACATTAATAGTTTTAATAGGTTAATTTGCATAAACATATTAATTAAAGTTAAGTAACAGTTCGTATGATAAGTAAATGGATAGGTGATCGACATTTACATTGTATTTTGGCGGTATTCTGTACAAAATTGACGAAAGGATGAACAACTGGCCGTAAAAATACCACTAAATTCTTTTCTCTTAACACCAGAAAAATTGAAGGCAAAATTACATTAATTAAAATATTTTGCGTTACTTGTGTTATTTAAAAATGCAAAAATTGCTGCTCTTAACTTACGATAACAAGTTTCTTAAAGTGATAACATTAAAAAATTTGCACGCACGTGAGACAAACAATTTCTTATTTTAATGGTATACAAGTTTATGTATTTCTTAAAACATCTTAAAACAAAACTTTTTGGATAAAAAAAACTCAAATAAATGAAGATAAAAAGCATTATTTTTTTTAATCTTATTACACTAAAAGGTGTAAAAGAAAAGATAACAGTTAATAACATGTTACTGTATTCAAATACATGCTACCATGCGCGTATGAACGCCTTCTTCGTTTAAAGATGTACGTACGTTTCGTGTTTCAATAAAAGCTATATACTCGTATGTGTATCTTATTTTACGCAGATGTTTTTGTATGTTAGCGAGATGTAAAATCATCGGACATGTCTGCGCAAATAGACATACAACTGAAACACACATACATAAATAAAATACCACATGCAGACGAGATCACATATACAAATGCATATATATATATATATATATATACACGGCACACGCCGGTTTCTTGCGATCTCTTTAAAATTCTTCACAATATAATCATGTCTTTTTTGTTTCAACAGGATTGCCCAGGGCTGTTTGAGTTCCGCGCATTCTTTTATTAAAACCCGTTCGTTTTTATACGCCCCCCCTCATCATTCCTACAATACCCACTCCCCCAATACCCCCCAAGCCGTATACTCTCTCTGTGTGTGTGTGTGTGTGTGTGTGTGATTATCCCCTCTACGAATCCTATTTTATTCCCAGGGGGGATTTTATAAGCCTACTATACGCAATTCTATTACTTTTTCTCCATCATTCTTCAATTGTTTAATTAATAATTTGTTCTAAGAAATTTTCAATTAATGAATTATTTTTTTTTTTCTGCAGCTAGTAACCCATCATACATATTTTTTGTTATATCTATATCGACAAGATAATCGAATTTTGTTAAAATATACACCGCTTAATGATTAAGGTAATAAATAACTATCGAAAATTTAAATTAAAAAATAATAATAATAAATATAAAATAAAAAAAAATTATGTAAACATTTAATTTAATCTTACTATGGTTATTTAATTATACCTTATAGGTAATACTTTATTTCAGAATTAAAACTAAATTACTAAAAAAAAAAATAAATAAATAAATAGTTTTTTTTTTTATAAAAAAATAATGGATGACCGGCACATATTACCTTTAAGCTAGTTTTTCTAGCTAATAATTAAATTAAATAATCGGATATTATGTTACCTCTAGTTTTCTTTATATTAGTAACAATTTATGTATAAATATATAAATTTATTTAAAAATATTGCTTTATTACTTATATTATTATGAACGTATACAAATCATGAATAATGACGTGAAAAATATTAATGACAGATGTAAAGTATAAAAAACGAAAATTTTGGTTTGGGGTATATAACTTAATAAATGATTATGATATAATCTGTCTCATTAAAAATGAGTTTAACAATGCAACTATGGAAAGCAATGTTGTCATATTTCAATGAAAAGAAAGTAAATGATATTTAATATTATATATTTAATTTCATCAATAAAGGGTTCCACGTTTATTGAATTCATTTTAACTAGAGCGTAGAATTGAAAAAAGTACAGTTATTAGAATTTCTTATAAATCAAAATTAATGAACGCGATCCTCACCCCTCCAAAAAGAAAAACACAACATATAAATTTTTTGAAATCGTTATTTTTATTATCTAGTCACAAAATTTAATTGTGAATTTTTTAATTTTACTAATTGTGAATGTTATCTCAATTAGATTAATAGTTTGATAAAAGTATCTTATTAATTTAAATTCAACTCTTATAAAAATTATAGGGGATAAAATATAACGGTGATGTTTTTAGGAAACACCCTAGTAAAAAGTAAAAGTAGTTTTTTGTACAGAAAAACAATAATTTTGTTACATATTTAAAAATTTTATCTTATAAGAAAAAATAAATTTATTTGTGTAAATCTATTTCCCAACTCTCCCCCTTCCATTCCTAGATGTAGTCGTATTGGTTTATATGTATGCATAGTGTATAATGAAATTTAAACATAAAAAGTATTTTTTAATTAAATATCTATACATATAAAATAACATGACTTGAGTCATTCATAATCAACGCCCAGCAAAAACACTTCTCAAAAAAAAATTGACAGAAATTTTTTTTACAGTGAAAGTGCGCATTAAAAAAGGATTATTTTTAAATGAGTTTAAAACCTTAAAATAGAATAATAATGATAATATATTTTTTTTCGGTAATAAATATAGATATCAACATGATTTTATGTATGTGAAATCTTCATTTGAATATAAAAAACCAATTTCTAGAGTTTTTGAAACCCCGAGATTAAAAGGTTAAAATGAATTTTTGAATTTTTTTCTAAACGACTATTTTTTTAATTGTCGATAACAAATGAAGTTATGAACTTGATTTTTGAGGAAAGTATCTTATCTTCACGTGAATATCTAAAAACCAATTTCTAGATTTTCTGAAATTCGACCTTTAGGGGTGAAGGAAGGTAAAAAACATATTGATCAATCATTGCCAATTTTTCCCTTTTTCCAACTATATTAAAGGAAATATCAGTAAATTTGGGCTTGCAAATACTCTTCAGATAAATAAAAACCAAGTTTTTGTTAAATTAAAATTTTTTTAAGGGGTGCGAAGGTGTACAGCGTGAAAGTCAAAGCAACACATCCATTGACACTTTACTGTATATGCAACGCGACTGGCAGCAACTGTCCCCGGTTGCTTGATAAAAATACATAAAATAACTTAACCGCGACGGGAAACGCAAGTAACTACATACAGAGCGGGCGAAGCCGTGATGGGGATGCTGGTATTTATTTATGTATATATATCAAATATGTTATGTTACGTTATGCCGTTAACTGCCTTACTAAGAATGATACATGATGAGTTACATCATAATTTAAAACGAATAATTTAGATTATTCGTGCCAGATAATAACTTTATTTGTGAAATTATATAGAGCGTCTCATAATGTTCCTAGGAGTTACAAAAATTCAGTACAAAAAAAGTATTTCACGTACCTAAATTTCAACTACTATATTAACTATTAAATATATATAGTATTAACTACTAAATTTCAAGATACATTTTTCTAAAAATATTCATTTATTGGTTAATGGCAACAAAGTTGCTTAAGTAAATTTTTCTTAAAATCTAACAAACCCCTCAATAAAGGCTTAAATAAGAAAAAGAAAATATCAAAACCCATTTTTCTGTATTTTAGGTCTAATTTTTTTTTTAAATTATAGACTTTTTTTTATTGTTTTATATATGAATTATAAACTTTCAAAAATATCTAAACCGAAAGGAAATAGAGCGGAAGAACAAAGACATATATTCCAATTTTAAGAGGTGGAGGTTGATTTTCTGAAAAAATATTTTTGTTGGGTTATTTATATATATATATATATATATATATATATATATATATATATATATTACTATGTAGGTAACAAATTTTCTTTAATAAAGTTTTCTCTAAAATATCTCTGAAAAAAATTAAAATTGGTTATTTAGCGATATCCCCTACCACCTTACGAATTAAAAAATAAGTAAAATGATCAATGCCTCATTTATAGTAATATTTGAGTCAAATTTGAAATATGGTTAATCCTGAAATATAAGGCCAAAAGCAGTGCAACACATTTACGTGCACCCATCCATGTTTTTTTTTTTTTTTTTATCTAAATAAAGTAGTTGGTTCTAAAACGTAAACATTTTCAAAAAACCGGATAATCCATTTTTGACATATCATCATATTTTCCCCTAAAATATAGTTATTCTAATTATATTCTCCGGGAAAGTAATATATATATATGAAATTACACAGAGCGTTCAGAAAGTCGCTGTACAGTATGCTTTAGAATTATTTGGTGCATTCTCTTCTTTCGGCGTTAAGTTGATTGCCCTGCAGGATCGTTGTGCGTCGGTCAGTAATAAATCAAGACGTCAGTTGCTAAGTTGTGATTGAACGTGTTTCGTTTCATGTTGTTTCATTATTGGAATCAATAGTTGCAATATACGTATTGGTTTTTTCGGTAGAGGAACGAATTTTTTTCTCCGTGAAGGTGACAAGTATACTGATTCAGTGAAGCGTAAGTCTTCTGAAAAGTTTTCAAATTCTCCTTTTTCTCACCGCAGTGCAGTTCGAATTCTTATCGAAAAATTTCGGGCAACAGGCAGTGTTAAAGACACTGGTCGGAATGGAAGACCACCTAAACTAAACGAACAGAAACTGCTTAATATTTTGGATGCTATGGCCGAAATTCCATCAAAGTCAACGCGTAAGTTAGCACAGCAGCAAGTTATCGGACTTGAAAAGAAACAGAACCATAAAGCTGTAAGAATAAACTTAAACTTTTCTTCTATGAAGTAATGTGTGTTCAAGAACTGAAACCTACAAATCAAGCCAAAAAACTAAATTATTGTCAACGATTTAAACGTTTTATTGACCAAAATTTCGTAGGTATCTTCAACATTACGATTTTTACAGAAGAAGCGTGGTTTCATCTGTAAATTACCCATTTTATCATTAATATACTTTCCCAGGTATAATAATTTACAAAATAAACGACTATGGTCGACAACTAACCCCTTACATGAACAATCTTTAGACGAAATGAAAATTGGAGTCTGAGTAGTTGTGCGAATAGAAGGCGCATTGTGGGTCCAATATTTTTTTGAAAATATAGTTAACAGCGATATTTATTGTGCTGTTTTAACAAAAATCATTAATCAGTTAACAGAAGTGGAAATCAACCACGGTTAGTTCTAACAAGATGGTGCCACAGCGCGCGCACACAGCAAACAACCAATGACTTTTTTACGATATGTTTTTGGTGAATGAATAATTTCGAGGGGTTTGTGGCCTGCATGTCGCCCGATTTGACTTCCTAGATTATTTTATGTGTGGAGCAGCGAAATAAGCAGTGTATCGTAACACGATTGACGAATTAAAAACTGCAATAACGGCATACGTATGAGATATTTCAGTATATCAGCTGGGTAAAGTGTTTGAAAATATATTGAAAAGTGTGCAGTGTACTATTGATGTTGCCGGAGGTCATTTTTAATGCCTTTTGTAATCTATTCCCATTATTGTAATATCCGTTTCTGTAAAATAATGAAATAAAAATACAAAATAATAATTAAGAAAGTTTCGTCATTACACTTTCATATTTCCAGCAACTTTCCAAACTCAATGTATTATAATCCATTGTCATTTTAAATGTTAATATACTGAGATAAATTATATATTTTATTTTTTAATCTTTTGTTAAAACAATTTTAATTATTTATTATTACTACTTTTTTTCACTTTAATTCTCTTCTTTAATTCTCGTTAAATACATATACTGATAAAATAATATGATGTTTCAATAAATAATTGTAATGGAATAAATCAATTTATGCATAAATTATTTAGAAATCATTTATGAGATTAAAAGCTAAATATTTAACTTAATATGAATAAATAAGGCGATATGTATATTGTTTTTTTAATTTACATACATCAAAGGAAAAGATTAAATATTTTTTTATTGGATAATATTTTTATATTATTATAAACAAAACATAAAACACTATATTATATCTTAATATTTATTTAATATTATATAGGTTTTTTTTTGTTTAAGAGACTATATATAATATTCACATCATATTTTCAAAACACCTTTCATCTCTCGTTTTTTTTTTTAAATATATTTTTATGTGTATAATAAGTAATAAAAAAGAGACTTTTTTAAATGTTTATTAACTGTGGATATCTACTCATAAGATTCGGCAGGTGTACAAAATTGACCGAGTTTCGCAATGGCCGGAAGGTAGCATTTAATTTTCACATACAACAGATGTGTTTATTCCTGTTTCTTTTTTTTCTATAGTTTTTTTCTTTTAGTATTTTTCTTTTAATTTTATTGTGAATTAGGTCTGTATAAGAGGTGAAGATAATATCAGTTGTATTTTATTGTAACAATGTCTATCTCCAACAAACATTTCATTTAATGCGGCAATTTTATTTTAAGTGTATAAGTTTATAGTATATATATATATATATATATTATGATTTTCTTAATTATTTTTTAAACATCAGTTGAAGTTAAGACGTAAAAATATATGTTACGAAATATTCAGTAAAATTATAAATTTAAATACATTAATTTTATTACATCCTTTAATTTTCTACTTAAAAAAAAAAATTGAATTTATTATAATAACGATAATTATTAATAATAATTTTAATTTAAATAATATAAGTCTCATTTGAAAAAGTGTACTAGTAGGATGTATAATTAAAAAAAAAAAAAAATTGTTATTCGTAAAATGTTTTTTAAACACGTGTTGATCAGGATATAAAAAGTAAATGAAACATTCACATGCACAAATCCCATATTTCGCTTCATTTTTCTTCTGCTCGCCATTCTATGATTTTCCATAAAAATTGATATTTAAAGATCAGCCCACCAGGCTAGTCTAGTGGTTAAATAATCGTTGCAAATCACTTATTTAACAGTTGATCTTTTCGAAGTCGAAGGTTCTGAGGTTCAATTCCTAGAAAACGTTTTTTGTTTTTATACGGATTTGAATAATGGACAATGGATGCCGGTGTACTTTGACGGTTGCCTCTTGTCTCAGGAATAGTCGGCCTGAATCTGTACGAGACTATGCCTTATTTAAGTGACATACATATCATCCTTATTTTATTTAGCCCTAGGGAGTGGGTTGCTTATTATTTATTAGTTGAACAGATTGCAGCGTACACATTAGGAAAATAAAATTTCATAACAAATTAAGATTTTTTATGAAATTTGGTTTACCTGTACCCAACAACATGTTCTACAAAATTACTAAATATGAAAATTAAAAATATGGCGGCAATTTTAATCTTTGAATCATTAACAACTCTGTTAATATTAGTTTTATGGAATTATATATTTTATAACATAAAATCGTAAGCCTTTTATTGTTAATAAAGTAACATTTTATTTGTTCAAATAAATTCATAAACAGCGGTGGTATGGCTGAAATTGGTTTAATTGGGTCGCAAAAATTATTCGGTTTGAAAATTTTGTGCCCGTTTTCACGAGCTGAATTTAAAGTAATTAATAATAATATTTATTACTGAAATTAATAATAGAGTAGAACAACAATGTCAGATTGTTCATCCGGTAATTTTGTAGTCTACTTTAATATTTTCAGCTTTGTCTCAGTTGTTTTATCAAGCGATTTAAACAAATAAGGTGTAATTTATTAAATCATAATTAAAGGATTAACATTTTATTAATAAGATGTAATTCGATAAAACTAATATTTACGAATTTATTATTGATTTAAAGATTTTAATGATCGCTATTTTGAAATTTTCAAAATTATTTATTTTCTAGATGCAATTGGCTACATTTATATCATCTTTCATTAAAATATCTCATCCCGTTCTCAAGATATAAACTTTTATAAAAAAAAAAAATACAAAATGGAGGACAATAAGTAAATGAAGCGAGATTAGATATTGTTCACGTGTTCTATTTATTTATTTTGATGTCTGAATCAGTCCCTTACTTAATTTTGTCAAACAGCTCCAAGTACATCCTGCATGTAAGCCTAAATATCTTAAATTTCCTTTGAAGACAATGGTTTATTTAATATCAACTTATAACAGTTTTGATATATAGAAAAAAGTATCTTTATCCTGTCGCCATATTGTTTGCACTTTAGTCAATACAGAAGTTTAAAGGCGTGTATAAATTGATGTGACGTAAAATCAACACAATTTTGTAAAGTTATTATCGTTTGGATTATTGTGAGATTTGGCGTAAAAATCGTATTTAAATTATAGTTACGAAACATTTTAATATTTTATTTTAGGGCTGTTGTTACAGGTTCATCCCACAATTATTAACGATCACACAGTACATATAGTCGTAGTGTTTAATGCTTTAGTTAACAGCACCGTTATTGAATTTTATTTGTTTTATTCATAAAAAATATAATCAACCTTTTAAAATCACTTTATACAAAGAGGTTGCAAAAAAAGTAAATGTTAAGTAGATCCCATGATAACAGAAAATATTATAAGAAGGTGAAAGTATTGTTATCGTGCCAAAAAATCACCTTTCCACTTTTTTGATTTCTTGGCTTCCATACAAGAAACGTTGAAAAATTAAAAAAGGGGAGATGATAAATTCTGTTTATTATTTTCATAAAATAATGAGAATTAATGCTATGTTATTAAAAAATCTTTTGTAATTTTTATTTTAGGCATTAGTCAAATGTATATGTATTATCACACACAAATATAAATTTTACAAAAGAATGTACAAATATAGTCTTAAAAAAAAAATTGTGAATAAAATTTTAATGATATTTACATAAAATCTTTGCAAGAAAAGATTCATCCCAATGAAGTAGTTAGTCATTTGACCCATCTAATACGATAGTTACGAAACAATTTATCTATGATAATAACGTTTTGCTAATATAAAAATTAATACGCATATACTAATTATTTAATTAAAAAATAAATCCATGCTACACCCGTGATTCTGCATAAAAACTTGAAAAGTCTCCATTCAAAACAATTTATAACCAGTATATTTTCCAATAAAATAGCAAAAAGAAATATTTAATAAAAATAATAAATAAAAAAATGAGAATCTATAACTGTATGCGCATTTTTAATTTTTAAATAATCATAAGGATTAATTCGTAATAACCTTAATCACTCAATAACCACTGATTTCCCAGGTTTTTGAATACATAGAAAGCTGAATTTTGACAATCATTTATAAGAATTTTAATACGAAAATTAAACATAAAGTATGCTAATTACTAAACCTATAAGGAGTTGAAGATGGGTGAACATTTGAATAACATCATAATTTATTTTAATATCATTTTCGACACGTCACAATTTGATAACTTTTCGTTATTATATTAGGATTCTGAGATCGCAAGACTGTAAATTTTTTTTTCATCTTGACAGACGACTTACTTAGGCAACACATATCAAATCTAAGCGGAAACAGTTGGATCTCAAGTTTATAAAAGCATTTACTGGCTGACAGGACATACATCCCCCATCTTGGCTTTCATTAGAAAGTAAATTATTGATTTATAAATTAGTTTTGAAGCCTGTTTGGATTTACGGGCTTGAATTGTGGGGTACAGCATGCATTTCCGGTATTGACATATTTGAACAGTACCAGACAAATACATTGCGAAAAATGCTAACATACCTTGGTACATAAGCAACATCCTCATACAGGGTCATTCACGGGAACCGGATGGTTTTGAAGTGGGTTGTACTCGAGCGTTCGTGGTGGGAGGGGCACGTGGCTGGTGTCTGCCGTTTCCTTTATTCATAGCATTTACATTTTAGTCGTTGAGATGGAGCCGTGGACGCTAGACCAACGCCTGTACGCGTATGACAGTTTTGTGCGAAATGACGAATCCGTTACTGCTGTTCAGCGAGATTTCCGCCGTCAGTTTAATATCCATCGTAATGCAAGTGCCCCTTATCGTAACACAATATTGCGATGGGTAAACAACCTTCGAACAAGTGGTTCAATATTGAAGAAAAAACCACCGGGTTCCCGACGAACTGCTAGCACTCCGGAGAACATCGAACGAGTAAGGGAAGCCATTGTCAGAAGCCCACGCCGCTCTATTCAGAGGCATTCATCAGCGCTTCAAATGAGCACAAGTACGGTAAGACGAATTCTGCATACAGACCTGCATTTCCATCCTTACAAGATAGCCATCGAGCAGCAGTTAAACGAGCAAGATTTCACGCAGCGATTACAATTTTGTCGACAAATGCTTACCGTTTTTGAAGAAAATGAAAATTTGTTATTGTTAATGAGTGACGTAGCCCATTTTCATCTGAATGGCTTCGTCAACAAACACAATTTCCGGTATTGGGCAGAAAGAAACCCACATCAGCTTCACGAGAGACCACTTCATAGCCCAAAGGTGATTGTCTGGTGTGTAATAGGAAAGGTCGGTGTTATTGGACCATATTTTTTTGAAGAAAATGACGCTGCCGTAACTGTAACAGCTGATCGTTACAATGCGATGTTGAATACGTTTTTCATCCTTCAGTTACGAAACCGGGGAATCGATTTTCAAAATGTGTTATTCTAGCAGGATGGAGCTACAGCGCACACAGCGAGAGCAACGATGGCTGTTCTCCGTAACTTGTTTCCGGAACGGATCGTTTCTAGATTCGGCGACATTCCTTGGCCCCCTCGGTCCCCCGGCTTGAGTAGTTGTGATTTTTTTTCTGTGGAGGTTTCTGAAATCGCGTGTGTACGGCAATAAACCGCGTACATTGGAGGATCTAAAGATCGCAATTCGTCATCACGTCACCCATATTGATGTAGACATGCTGCAAAGATTTGAGGACAGTTACCGTGAAAGGCTACAACAATGTATTGCCCAAAATGGATATCAGTTGCCGGACATAATTTTTCGTTCATGAGTAAGTAACAAATGCTTTGATTTAACAAGTTTTTCAGTACCAATAAAACTTTTTTAAAGTAAATATTCAATTTTTTATGATTATTTTAAAAACATCCGGTTCCCGTGAATGACCCTTTATATAATAATTTTAGGTTGCGAACCGTTCGGCAGGAAATCTGTTTGGTCAGCCTACGGTATCAAAATCGTTTGAATCGGCACCCGAATTATTTGGTGGTCAATTTACTGGATAACACGATCAATGATTTTCCAAGACTGCTAAGGAATGATATTCTTGGTTTGCCTTGTCGTTTCAATTAGTTGACTTTATGGTCTGGCTGTACGATGAGTTCTTCTATTTCATTTCGTTAAGTCACCAGCCACTCGGTCTGTGACTACTTAATGTTGGTTAAAATGCAGATCTTATTTATTTACTTATTGTTCAATTATCTTGCTGAACAGATTGTAAAGTTTCTGTGTTGTTATAATAAAAAAAAAATTATATTAAGAGAAATAATTAATCATTATTGATGAAATTATTTTTATTAACAAATTCTAGTTGATGGAAAGGCATTGAACTCGAATTTAGTCGTAGTTTATTAAAAAAAAAGAAGAAAGAAAGAAAAAAATGTTGCAAGCTCTAAACAATAATTGTCGACAGATATTTTGTTACACATACTGATACAATTATATTAAATAAGGATCATGTGAAAGTAATCTCCAAGAAAAAAAACATGTGGTTGATCGACTATTTACCTAAAAATTCTGTACTTCTTGATGTCAAATCTACTGTCTGGTCATACAAAATTAGCTGTCATCAAACTTTTTTAATTTATACCAACTTGGATGGTGTCATATTAAAGATTTTGGGTGTTTATTTTTAGTTTATTAAACTAGGACCCCAAAAGTTTAATATTTTTAAATTTTTCCTGTATTTTCTTATTGGTTAAATTGTGTTATAAAATAATTGCATACAACAGTATCGAAGAAAACTGGATTTTCTTTACTTGAACTATTAAATGTATTTGAAAATATTACACGTCGTAAAAAACAAATTAATTAATACTTCTTTAAAATATATATCAATTGCTCTTGTGTTTGAATTTTTAAAATTTAAATATAACTAAAACATTGTACATTTAAAATCTATAGAAAAAACTGAAAAACATTGTTAGTTAGATGTAAATTAAAATCAAGAATTAATACAACTTATAATTTGAAAATTTTTATAAAAATATTTTGTAGTTTATCCCGAAAGCCAACCGCCATAACGAGTGTACTCATTTTCAACTAAAAAGTGTGTTCTTTGTTCCCCTTTAACCTTTGAACCAATTGACCTGTTTCAATGCAATTTTTTCAGAATAGCCTTTTCATTCCTAGGAATGTACTGTATTTAGATATTCAAACATCCGAAATTGTTTTCCTGATTATTAATTAGTTTTTCAAGTATATGAATTTTGATGAGAATTTCTGATATGTGTTGGTTATCCATGTCACCATCGTTGTTCTTCGCTGGTAAAAAATCTTTTGCGCACGCGCGTTAATCAACTTATATATGCCAACATCTCTCTCTTAAGGTTTTTTAAAATTTGTTTGGTTAATAATTTATATATATTTTTACTTTCCCGGTGAACCTATGTAAAATTGATATTCTAAAGGGGAAAGGATGATGATCATTTCAAAAATGAGATACAGGTTTTTTTGCAAACCTATACGTACATTTTAGGCTCCAACTAGTTCATCTAGACCAAAAAAGCATGTGTGTATGTATGTACATAAGTGTGTCGCACAACTTTTGGCCTTATATCTCAGGATTGATCAAACCGCTTTTCTTCAAATCTGGCTCAAGTATTTCCATATATTTGTGGGGCACTAATTATATTAATTTTTTTCCAAAATTCGTGAGGAGATATTGTGAAAAGACCATTTTTAGTTTTTTTTAAACAAAACAAATTTTTATCTACTATACAAAATAAATAATTCAATTTTTTTTTAAAGATTAAACCTCCAACTCTTAAAATTGAATTATATATTTTATGTTCTTTAGCTCTATTTGTTATCGGTTTAAATGTGAAAAAACAAAAAAATTTGAAAGTTATACTTCGAGCTATTACGAAATGTCAACACTTTTAAAAAATTTTAGACCCCAGACCTAAAATGTGGAAAATTTTTTTTGAAAATTTTCTTTTTCTTATTTTAATCTTTATTGAAGGGAGTGTTAGATTTAAAGAAAATTGTATTTAAGCCAATTGTTTTAAGCTTATCGTATGTATGAATATTGTTTGAAAAATCTTTCTTAAAATTTATTCCCCAGGTATATATTTTATTTTTTGGCTCTACCTCTTTTAATTTTTATTATTAATACTCAGGAAAGTCATGCAAAAACCTGTGCCAGCTTTTTTTATACCTATTAATTGTACCAGTTTAAAAATCTGAATTAAACATTTTATCTTTTTAGCGGTTCTTCACGGGAACGTTTTCTCAGCTATTTTATTTTAATGACCATCTAGTATACGTCACCTTAGAAATATATTTACTAAACGTAAAAAAAACATACAAGTTTTATTAAAACAAATTTATATAAAAAAAAAATAACAATATTCTCATGTATGACGTCATTTATCGTGATGTTTATCAGGTTAGGGAAAATCATCCAAGCATGCACAATTACGTTACATTGACTCCCTTCCGTAAATTTTTATTTCCTAATGGAGTTGTCTTTTACTATAGGTCATCAGTTGGATCGTGTAATATATAACATAGGAAAGTTTATTTATTTTACCATATCTAAATAACTTTTAATCTATTTTTAATGAGCATATTATATTAAGTATGAATATTATATTGGTTTACCTAAGAGTATAATATTTATTCGCATAACTGATTGCACATAATATATCGCAGTTAATCTATACCACAGTTATGTTACACTGTAGCATAATCCAGTACAGTATAGAATTGTTACACTTGTAATTTATCCCCTTAGGGTAAACACTTCTCTCTCGCTCGCTCTTTCTCTCTCATCCTCTCTCTTATACAGTATACTTATATACACAGCAAACTTACTCAATTCTCTCAGTCCACTCTACGCTTCCTCTCTTGTTTTCTGTCTAGATCTGTTTCTTTTCTCTTTGGCTCAATTCCAGATGAGTTCATCAACTGAGCTTAGGTTTTTAAGCAACATTAACCTATCTATTTTACTTCTTTATATGTTATCCTCTCATGGGCAATTTTTATTTTTTACTTTAAATAGTTTTATGAATGGAAAAAAATTACTATTATTTTGGTTATTTGAAAAAATAAACCTTAGCTTAAAAAATAATCTTATTTATATGATAATATTATTTATAATATTTATTATCAGTAATAATTTAAAAAATAAATAAAATTAAAAAAATATATCTTTAACGATCTACTTATGAATAAATAAAAATTTAACGATCTATATAAATAAATAAATAATAAATTAAAATTTAATATAATTTGAACGTAATAAAAACTGTAAATGTTAAATACCCCTATGAACACATGTTAAAATATTTCTTTTCTTAATTTAATCATAAACTTTAAAAATAATTTTATAACAAACTTTAAAGTAGATAAACAATTAGTTAACTACGATAGTATAGAATAACAACATATGTTTCAAATCACATTGTTGGCTAGAGTATAATTTCGTTCATTAATAAAACAGGCTTCATTAATAGGTAGCATATGACGTAATAAATTGATTTATTTTCTGTAATTCTTTTTTGAAAAGTAATGAATTTTCTAAATATAAAATCAGTTCTTAGTAGTACATTATATCTATTAATTGTTCCTCGACGTTATATATATATATATATATATATATATTAACACCTACACATCAGAAAAAATGAAGTAAAAAGAAATATGTTCCTAGTCAAACTTAAATAGAAAATTGACGTCAGTTTATACAAAAAAAAGTCTATATTAGACAAAGGGCATGCATAAATTTCATTAAATGTAATAAGCTGCAAAATATATATATAGTTCATCATATTGTTGGTTATGATACAATACGATATTTGGAGATTCATAAATAAAGGTTATTTATAAAATTTTTTTAAACAAACAGTCAAAAATTCATCGTTTACTTGTTTTATTGTTAAATATAATTTAATTTTAACTACGTATTTTATAAAAAGGATTAGTCATTATAATTTAAAGAGTTAAGATGTTTTCTAAAAATAAAAAAAAATTATCAAATATAAGTTATAAGTACATCATTTTTACCTATTTGGGATGATCGTTGTGAGGGTTTTATTTCAAAAGCAGATATATTTCCTGATTTAGTATGATAATGTTAAAAAACGTCTTTCTTACATTCACTGTTGTGTAGGCGATATCATGAAAAATAAAATGGATCTCAGTCGATATTATGTTGGCGCCACATGAATTCGCTTAAATATAAGTTTAGCGTAGATCTCGATGTGTCACATTCCTCGTGAACCGTCTTTTCGTTGCTGCCCATAAACTTTCCACCGTGTTTGTACGCGCCCCAGTGATTGGATTTTGAAAGTTAACCGAATGATTAACAGTTTGATGAGTAAAATTGTAACCTTGTAAATCAGGTATATCATTCTAACTCTACAACAAATCAGAAATTATGTTCGTCACGAGTCTAATACTTATTAAAACTTAGTAACGCGTCTTTCGTTCGATCGGGGATCACATATACGAAACATTCTTTTGTTTCTCTGAAAATTCCCGCAGACACTGCTGAGAAAAAACCATTACCACATTGTAAAAAAGAGATTCGTTTATTTCCGCGTTCAGACATTCCCGTTTATTATTATTACGGAGGGACGTATCCGTGCACACTTCCCTTAAATTTTTTTTTATAATCAGTTACACTACCTACACCAAATTCTTCATACAAAATATGAAACTGGTACATTCCCTACAATACGTGTACAGAATGTAAACAACAAATTACAATTTCAGTTAACTGGATAACAGCCACTTACCACTCCTTAAATGAATACGATTGCAAAACTCGTCTTTGGCCAA
The DNA here is from genome assembly GCF_047948215.1 of Lycorma delicatula. Taxonomy (NCBI): domain Eukaryota; kingdom Metazoa; phylum Arthropoda; class Insecta; order Hemiptera; family Fulgoridae; genus Lycorma; species Lycorma delicatula. Next base: position 70,755,523 of record NC_134464.1, on the reverse strand, counting down.
CGATATTTATCATCCCTGACGCTTAACCAAAAAGAGAGATTTCATGATCCTGTACGCAAATCCTATGAAATCACCCTGTGAAATCCTTTCGACTTGTAAAAAATGAACTGCGTGTTTTTATCTGGCACTATACGGATTAATTCAATCAGTCCACATCAGACGAAAGTAGGGAATACTGATAAGTACAGTGACCGTACGTAGTACACGATTAAAATAATTGACTCCACCGGCTGATACACAGCCTGTGATATAGCAATGATGAAATATAATTATTAAAACAACAGACAAGATAAACATTAGCAATTTAATATTGTATATTATTACTTAATTCATAAATAACTTGCATAACGATATTAATAATTCAGAAAATGAAATTAAGGAATGTGTCTGCTTTCGAAATAAACACCCCTCGTTATGTAGAGATTGTATAAACATCTAAAGTTATAATTTGAATTATCAAAATAAAAAAATTATATTTTAAAAAAGTTTTAATTTTTTTCTCACCGCAGAGTATACAATTGAAAATTATAAAAACTTATTTATAATGGGGCATATAATTTTATAAATCTTCCTGTCAAAATGATAAAGGGTTTAACATTTTCCTGATAAAGTTAAATTTTGAGAAAAATCATTTTTAAAATTCAATCGGGCAATAGTCAAAAGTAAACAAAAATTTCATTACTCCCATTTTTATGGAAGGAGTTTTTTGAATTATTTTTTTATTCTAATTTAACTGCATGATTCGTAATAGATGATATTACAGTGACTTTGTTAACTCTAACCTCAAATTTTATTGACATCTGTCTTCTACCATTTCATTTTTTAAAAGATGCTACTAAATCATTTACTCCTTAATATACATATAGTCCTCAACCAAATTTTATTATTTTAAAAATCGTTCGTGATATAAAACAAAATATATATGTATCATAGACCAGTCCAATATCTTACTCTTAGGATTAAAAGAAAAAAACAATAGGTTTTGAATATTTTAGCCAATTTGTTTTTGTATTTTTGACTCAATATTGTAAAATTTTAAGAAATAGACAAAAACAAAAAAAAGAATGGAATATTTCAACCCTAATATTTTTACTTCCTTGTAAGAAGTAAAGAAAGTATGTAATCGCAAAAAAAATTACGGTTTTCAGCTTTGAACGGAAATATCCATTTTGACAATCCCTGAATCTATTTTGACTGGTTTCGGCGTGATGTCTTTACGTACGTACGTATGTATCCCGCATAACTCAAAAACGATTAGCCGTAGAATATTGAAATTCTGAATTTAGGACTGTTGTAACATCTAGTTGTGCACCTCTCCTTTTGATTGTAACCAAAAGTATCCAAAAAAAGCCCAAAATCAAACAATTTGGATTTTGGACTTTTTTTAATTGTAGTAATAAGTCCTCATTGAGAGCTTTTCAACGATGTATCATAAGTGGTACTTATTTTCATTGGTTCCAGAGTTATAGCCAAATAAAATTTTAATTAATGAAATATTTGGATCTTACAAGGGGAAGGCATATTGCTTCGACTCTGACTTTCATTTATTTTAACTTTTTTTTTTTAATTCAAATATATTGATTTATTAATAATTATTAACCGATTGAAAAAAAAAAAATAAATGAAAATAAATCAGATGTTATTAGTGAAATAACATTTTATGTACTTTTCATTTTAATTCAAAGATTTTTACAGAGGTTAATAATTATGAATAAATCAATATATTTCAATTTAAAAAAAAAAAAAAACGTTAAAAAAAATATATGCATATGTAACCGGATTCTAACCGATGTGTGCATAGTTACGGATCCGACACGTTTTCATTTATACCACGTAACTATTTCAGCGATGTGAAACAAAATTAATATATAAACTAATATAAAATGCTGATACGGACACCACAAAAAAATGTGATGCAATGTGGTGTCCACCACAATGCAATTATGTAACTGTCCACTTTATTAAAGAATTGGAGAATCGTATCTCACTATCAAATAAAATAAGCTTAAATGAAGTGCAGCAAAAAAAGGGTATATGTAATTTAATAGGCATACAAGGAAGTCATGTGGTGTCCACATCTTTTTGATTTGATTACATTGAAAAAAAATATACATTAATACCAAATACCCGTAAAGGTAAATTTTAAGGAATCATATTTTTATACCTTTTTTAAAAAATAACATGATGCTGTAGAATGCTTTTTTATGTAAATATAGAACAAAGCGATTTTTTTTTTAAATTTAATAAAAACTATTTTCCAAACAGAAGAATTTTATTTTATTTTCAGATGGTCTTTGGATTACTTTTATACAGTTTGGATTTTTTATTGTCCTTATAACTTCCTCAATATCAGTGCTTCTATTTTCTTCTTCCTTCGCTCCATTTGAGATTTCTTTTAGGTTTTATTTTTTCTTAAAATATAAGTTTCATTAATCAAATGTATCTTCATAAATAAATATCTCTTTAATATATAATATTTTTATTTATCTTTAGTTCCTCGAGATCTTTCGATCTGTTTGTACCAAATTTGTTTTTTTTTTTTTTTTTATTAATAAAATTAAAAATGTTCTTTATCAGTTTTGTTCTTATTTTAACCTTCCTTTTTTAAATTTTATATGTAATTTTTGGTATTTAAAGTTATTTTAATTTCTATCGAGGATAACTGTTTAATGGCCGAAATGTTTATCTATTTAGTGAATAAAAAGTTTGTCTAAGTTTCTAATTCCTGTTCAAACAGGTTGAAATAAGATTATTTTATGAGTAATTGTTAAAAATATCATTTTTGGGGAAAAAAATAATTAGAAAATGAATTTTTATTAATGGTTGTAAATACACACGCGCACGCGCGCGCCTATCCATGTTTTTTTAATACTACTCAGTACTTTTTACTAATTGTTTTTAATTAAAATTAAATAATAACGAAGTTTAGTGTTGTATTATAACGATGTTTTATTTTTTGTACGTAAATAAATACTATTAAATTTTGTTTTGTATATACTAAATATATTTAACTTTTAAGTGTAAACTAAGAAAATGGCGCCAAATATACAAATTTTCTGTGAAAATAAATGTTAAATAAATCCCACTATGTAAGCAACATAATCCAGACTAAACTTACATTGTAAACTTTTACTATTATTACGTGTTATTTTCTATACAATAACAGTGCACTGATGCAGCTTCCATATACCATTACTGTTGACTATGTTACCTTCTACACTATTATTTATAATAGGTATAAAAATTTATTAAGCATAATAAATATTTTGGGGCATTACCCTTTATGTGATTATTAATAACTGAACCTGAATTTGAAAAAAAAGTTTCGTAATTTTTTAATTTAAAAAAATGATCATGTAAAATAATTACATTTTTTTTTTAATTTGTAGGGATATTTTCGATTAGTTACCACAATATCTATACAGAAATTCATAAATTTATCTCCCTAACATAAACAGGACATAAATAACCTCATTTGTGCACATAATGAACAAAGCAAATCATAGTTATGAATATATTGTCAACGATGTCTCTTGATATTTAAAAAATGTGTATTTTCGTGACTGGACGAAAATAATATGTGTATTCTTTCAAAATTTAAAAGTTAAAACTTATCATTTAAGATCGACCTATTAATTAATTATTAAAAGTAAACACTGCTAACATTAAAAACAAAATTAACGAAATAAGAAAAAATTAAATTTAATAAAATAGTTTACTATTTATTATTACTTTGTAATGATTAAATAAATAATCTCCAACTTAAACAAGCCTGTGTTTTAAATAGCCTATTGATATTGTTTTTCCTAAGTTAGAAAAACTTTCAATTTTTATTTCTCAATATTTGATAACAATAATTTGTACATTATTTGTTAAATAAATAAAACTTCTATCCCCGAAAAAAAAAGTTAAATGGTTTTATTTGCAATGATTAAAGCTTCAGTTTACGAGGATTATTTGAGAAGTTCTCAGCCTGATAAAGAAAATACAAGATTTTTTAGAATTTTTATTTTTATTTTTGAACTTGTAATTCGATACATTTAGGCTAACGACTTTCCAACTTTTCAATGCAATTTGTTCAACCCTGAAAAATGAGCGGTTGTTTAACTTTGACCTCATCATTTAAAGTGATTCTCCGTCCAAGTCCAATGAGCCATTTCTAGTTTTTTAATCCCTTGCCTCCCAGAACCAGACCTCCAATTAAGCATGTATACGGTTCCGGGAGGTGCCTTTGCCTCTAGTCGTCAGACGAGGGAAATTCCAGGCCCGGCTATAACATTCCCGGCCTTTGATTAGGTCATTTCTGTTTCGCCTCTAACGGGGACACCCCCGGAGGGACGGCCCCGCCGGGACTCAGTCTTTTAGCTCCGGGGCTCCAGAGTCCCCGCACTTCATTGCCACCGTCCACCCGTGCAAGCACGGGCGAACGGCAGCTCCATACGGAGTTGTCCCTCGTCCCCTCGCTTCCCGATATTTTAGTTGCAGTATTTCTACAGGTTTGGAAATAGAAAACAACACTGGGAATCAAATCTGGTCATGTAGAACCACTTAAAAGAGTAGATCCTAGAGTTCTGCAGCAACAACCTGAGAGATGTGTACAGGCGCATTATCGTGGTGAAATAGAACTTTCTTTTTGACCAAATATGGATGTTTAGCTTAAATAGCATCATTCAATCGGTTCTTCAATGAAACGTAGTACTCCCCGTTGATGGTCCTACGTAATCCAGGTAATTAATGACTACCACACCACACGAATTGAGACCCTGATTTTTTCTGCCGGCAGATTCGTTTCCGTTTTCTTTGGTGCACTTTCATCTGCTCCCATCAATGTTTAGTTACTGGCGTGTATTGGTGAATCCATTTTTCGTCTTCTGAAATAAAACGTCAAAGAAATTAAGCGGAATCTCATTTAAATAAGTCTAGACACCCTCGAGAAGTGTAATGTCGAATGTATTTTTGGTCGACTGTTAACAAACCTATACAGTGAAAACTTCTTCATACCCAAAACATCGTATAAAATCTAGTGGTCACGGTCTATCGAGATGTTTGCAATGTTAGCAAACTCAAGTTAGCAAGTCGGCGATAATTTAATACGGTATTTTGGTTTTTTGTGACGATTACATCGTCGAAGCTGTTTTTAGGCGATTGTTTAAATTCAGCAGTTCATTTTTTTACCATCAAAAAACAAAGAGGAAGAATCCTTTTAAGGTGAAACATAACCCTTTTTGTATGTCCGTCTACGTTAAATCTTTTAGAAAGTACTTTACAACAGCTCGAATTTTAATTATATAAATTTTTCAGCAAATGTATAAATTTGTTTGATTTACTCGATCGCCATAAACATGCAACTACTAGGACACTCTGAAACGTTTTAGTACATCATCTTATACTTAACAAATTTATTAGTTGTTTTACCATATTTGCGTCTTCTCTCTTTCAGGATGAGAACTTTACGAACGCCCCTAGTATTTCTTAAATAATCCAGTAACTAGTTGAAAAATAAAAAATAATAAATTTTGACTGATTATTTACGTATTTTTCCACAATCCATAGTAGATAAACAGCTCTCATCATTCTTCATTTCCAAAGAATATGATAAATGTAAATTCATTTTTTATCAATTGACTTTTCCCCAAATAAATAAGAGTTTGATTAATTGGTAATTCTATCAAATGTTTCTACAATTCCACGAATCACGAACCAGTTTTAATGATTTAAATGCGGTTTCCTTAAAATTGTAGGATTTTTTTCTTATTAATGATTAACGCCTAAGTTCCAACTACGTTTGATTTGGCCATCACCATGGACAGTCTTTGGATAGATCAAAGTTCATTACAATAAATTTTTAAAATTTTTTTAATTTAATTTTGCGTTCCCAAATGTGTGAAACATTAAAAAAAATTAAATTATGTTTATTTTTCCAGTTTTAAGTTTCATAGATATATTTCTTATCTCAATAATTTTATTATAAATATATACTTTTAATTTTGATTATTAATAATGTGACTGATTTTTGGCTATTCATTAATCCTCTCTTATCCATGATAATCTTAAAGCCTTTTTTTTTTGTTAAGAATAAAAAAGTACTTAATAATTCTTAACGTACTTAAACCCGTAATTGTTTTATACATTCCAATATCTGTTTCTCAACAGATTTTATACTTTACATTTCTTCTATTACCAAAATAATAAATATATAATTTTTAATATGCACTCCCCTAATTCGTTTTATAACTAATTGATTTCGAAATTCAGCTCATGAAAAACGTTGGAGACAATCCTTGCCTCTATTTCTTTTGAATAAAATATTTGGATATAAAGGCCAAAACGGCCTATTTTGTACCAGTACTGATAATTTTTTTTATTCTTGAAAACTAGATTACAAGAACATTTACAACACCTTTCATCAGACCTGTAAACTCTCCTAGTGATAACGGGATACTTTCTCACATTTATTCGGTCCTATTTTCTCCGGAATAGATATTTTCCAGATTCAGCTCAAAAATTTTATGTTTTAATATAGCCTATTCAATCCTAATTTTTCTGAACAAAATAATAATTTTGATGGTATATTTATTTAAATTTTTTAATTTATTTTTATGGAATGATTTCGCAATTATTTTATCTTGTTTAATTTTCATATAAAAATATCGATTGAGGTGAAAATTGGTCGGTGTATTTACGAAGTTTTTATTTTAATTTGTTGTATTAAGTGATACTGTATTAATAAATAATTATACTACATTGATTTTATTTATAAAGAAAGGATACAATTTATGATATTAATTTAATGTAATTTTAGTACGGGATAATATAAAAGGTTTTTACGGTTTGCAATTTATTTGTAGATATACTTTATCTTTTATTTATTATATCTTATGGACGGTAAGATATAAAGCTAATGTGAAGTGGTATGTAATTTCGGTTAAGATATAAAATGTTGATAGATACTAGATAGGTAACTTGTGTCTTCATTAAGGAAGAACTCACAGTCTTCAGTAAACAGTGAACAGCAGTTGAGTACAACATGGACACACTAGCCTGGTTTCACACTGTAGTAACTCAAGAGCCGTGGACACTAACTTCCTCCTCCCGGTCCCCACTTCTTACGTAAGACCACACAGGCGGTCTTGTTCCATCTTTTAAACACAGGGTGCTGTTTTCATTAGTCTATCTACTTAATCTGCTCACACATAGAACAACATCTCAGGTATTTATATGTATATTATATATGTATAAAATACATATATACATATACATACGTTACTTCTTACTTTTCTTATACTTATACTTTATAGTAATAATTCACTCACTCTGTGTGGGTTAGGGTGGGTGGCCTATACTGAATTCATTACTGTTCTGCTATCTTATAACTAACTACTTTCAGATTTGCCTTTACTAATAATCTATAATTCAAATTTAAATTCAAATTGTTTTCATTCTCCCCCATTCCACCACTTCACCATACATACTGGCTACATTTTTTATTCGTTCACTGATTACAATTTAATCATTTATATATATGTATATATATATATATATATATATATATACATGCGCTCGCACACGCACACACGCACTCGTGTATTATAATAATAATTCATGATTGATTTTCCTATGTGATAATTTTTTTAAATAAATATACACGTATAAAAAACATACGCACATATAAAAAATGGATAGACACCTAAATGTATACATAAAAGTAATCCATGTAAAGTACAAGTAGGGAAAAATGGTTATTGAAAAGAAAGAAGGTACGTAAGCGTTTGTATGCGTGCGTGCGTGCGTACGTGTGTGTTTCTTTCAAATTTTCAGTACTTCTGTATTAATAAAAGAATGATTTTTGTAGTTATCTAAATATGTGCCTAAAAACATTTTTTTTTTAAAACATTTTAATTTCAAAATCATACTCGGTAAAAAATTAAAACTTTGCTTAACTGATAAAGTAAAAATACTAAAATATCTCTTCTAAAATGCTATATTCTACGTTGTAAAATATTTTTATGATAAAAAATTCGAAGAAGAACCAAATAAAAACTAAAACACCGTAGGACTTTTTTATTTTCCTTAAAAACAGCTTTTTATATCCAAAACAATTTTTGATAGAAATGTTTGACATAAAATTTAGTTTTTTTAACATTATAAAATTAACTCTTTTTAAATGATCATATTATTAATGTTTTGTTAAATGATTTCTATATCGGCTTTTATGAGTATTTACCGATAAACTGCTCTTTTTTAAGCCAGGCTTAATTTACTGTAAGCAAATTAAATATGTATTTAAAATTTAAATGTACGAGTACATTATAAACTTTATAAAACGTTAAAATTTTCAATTCTGTAGGGAAATTAAGTTATACAGAATGTAATGTACTCATTATGATATCATAAGATAAGATGATATAGTGACATACTAGTTAAAAAAGAAACATTTATAAATTTTAACGCATTTTTTTATAAGTACGTTTGGAATGTTGCTGTGCACTGGAATTATGGAGAATTAATGACGAAACTTTCTTAATTATTACTTTTTAATAATTAACCGTGATTGATTTCCACTTCTAACTGACTAATGAATTTTGTTAAAACAGCACAATAACGAATCGCTATTAAATGTATTTTCAAAAAAAGATTGGACCCGCAATGCGCGTTCAACTTACACCGACACAACTCCAATTTTTGCTTCTTGTAAAGATTGTTCGTGTCATGGGGATTAGTTGTCGACCACAGTCATGTATTTTCTGAATTAATGAAACCACGCTTCATCTGTAAAACCCGTAATGTCGCGGATACCTACGGAATTTTGGTCAATAAAACCTTTAAATCATTGACAATAACCTAGTATTCTGTCATGATCTGTAGGTTTCAGTTCTTGAACAAACATTACTTTGTAAGGCAAAAGTTTCAGTTCTTTTCTTTCAGCTTTATATGCGGTAGCAAGTCCGATAGCTTGCTGCTGTAGTAACTTACGCATTGACTTTCATGGACTTTCAGCTATTATCCGAAACATAAAGCATCTTTTATTCGTTTAGTTAAGATCATCTTCCAGTTCTATCAGATCTTCAACAGAGCCTGTTGCCCGAATTTTTTCGATTAGTGTTCGAAGTTGTATTGCGGTGAGGAAAAGGAGTATTTGGAAACTTTTTCAGAAAACTTGTGCTTCACTAAATCAGTATAATTGTCACCTTTACAAAAGACGAGTTCAGCAAGAAAAATGCGTTCTTCTACCGAAAAAATCATTACATTTCTCGCAACTATTGATTCAGATAAAGAAATAACATGAAACAAAACGAAGAACTTTCAATCACAACACAACTGATGTCTTGGTTTATTACGTATCAATGTTCAACGAACCTACAGGACAAACAACCTAAGGTCGAAAGAACAGAATGCAGCACATAATTCTACAACATGCTGCACAGTGACTTCCCGAACACAGTGTATTTACAACAAGAAAAAAAATAGATACGTTATTTTTTTTTGGAATCAAGTAATACAAAATTAAGTAAAAGTACATATATATTATTTAAAAATTACAGGTAATTATTAAAAAATTGATGTGTCCTTCAAGCTAGTCCATTTGAACTTTATCGTTTTATATATATTTTTTTTCACAATAATTGCCATAGAAACATAAACATTACCACAGATTCTTTCTATATAAAAAAACAACAAAAAAAACAAATTAAATTACCAGTAATTCTAGAAAATATTTCTTTTTTTTGTGGTCGAGTCTGTAAAATTCACAATGTACAGTATTTTATTTATTTATATATATATATATATATATATATATATATATATATATATATTTATATATAATATATGAGGACTATATATAACGGAAAAATAACATGAAAGTGAATATTGTGTATCGCATTAAAATTTGAATTTGTGTTCCAGTTAATTAACAGGAAAATAATAACAAATAAATCACAAGTTGTTTCTTTTCAAATTAAATAAAAAAAAGGAGTGTGTTAAATATCATCAGTCTGTCTTTTGTCACAACAGCCTGTGGACATATCCACATCTGATGGAAGATGCTAATGACCTAATAATTTAGGCTGTATACACAGATGCTATTTTTATTACATTTATAAAATTTTCTTAGAAAATCACTCGTTTTTTTAAATATAATTTTAATAAATGAGGTTAATTAAATATGTAGTAAAATATTAATTCGTATCAAATATATATATATTTTTTTAAATTACTGTTCAATAATAATATTGGTATTTCGATCACGTAAGGCCAATAAGAAAAAAATAATTTACAGAATCAGTAGGTAGTGACTGCAAACAACATTTTTTTATTAATTTTTACCGCTTCATTATCTTTTTTATCATACATGTTCAATTTTGCTTTTAAAACTTTAAAAAAATTATTAAACATTTAAAAACAAAATATGAATTCCACAAAAAAAAATTAATTAATTAATGAAGATTTTCCTACTTCATTTTACCAGATGAATCATCGTAAAAAGTACATTATTTTCATAACTTTATTATTAAATTAGATTTAATTTAAATAAAAACGTCCCACATTTTTTTTCTTTACATTGAAATTACTTAACTTATCTTCTGAATAATCCATCAAAATGACATAAATAATTTAAAATATAGAAACAAATCAGATAAAATGACATACTATTTTACTTTGTAGACCCAATATTCATTATCACTATTATTCTATTGTAACGATCTGAAGTTACTATTATTAAAAATTCATAATCGCCCACTAAGTTTTTCTGGGAATTGACATTTAAAATGTTTACTATTAAAAACAAAAATATAAAATAACGTATTTAGTTCTAATGTTTTTAAAACACTAATCTTTCAAGGGGGAAAAATATATATATATATAATTTATTTCATTTACAACATTAAGAGAAAAATTTAGATTGAATATCACGAAATTATTTTTGGGTGATTTAACCAAATACTCATCTGAAACCATTTTAACTAGTTTCATTAAAATTTAGTACTTTCTGTACTTTTTCGTTTTTATACACAAATCGAAAGTAAATAATTATAATATTAAAATTAAAGTACAGTAGTAGAAATTAAGAATGCTTTATGGCAGTTGTTACAGTTAATTTTAGAGGTCTCCAGTTAACTGATTAACAAAAACTAATTTTTATTTTAATCTTATATACATATAATTAACTTATCTATATTTTCTTACCTGTATTTTACCTTGATTTACATTCTAATCTTAAAAATGAAACTTTAAATTCTACACGGAAATAAATTTTTCACTCCCCCATATCGAGAACAAAGCACCTTTTATTTATGTATTCAAACTTCAAAAACGAAATCCATTATTTAAACCTTATAATCTAAATTGAATTATAATTATTATTTATTTATATATTCTTTTGAATATTCCGTTAGTCTTCAGATATCCGTAGCTTTCTGGATTCAGGACCCGAAGATAGCTGCGTCCCTTGTTCCTGATATATGAGTAAGATGTCTTGTACAGGTCGACCATACCTGAGAAATGTAGTTAATTGAATCCCAACCACTAAAGAACACCGGTATCCACGATCTAGTATTCAAATCAGAATAAAAGCACTTACCACTTATTCTGGTAATAAGTGGTAAAAAATTTTATTAGAATTCGAACCAGAGAACTCTCGACTTCGAAAACAGTTGATTTACAACGAGTGTTATCAATAGATTAACTTTGCGAGTTATTGAATTATAATAACTAATTTCCCATTCCTTATCCTCGTAAATATCATCTCGTTGCATTTTAACATTTCTAATCAGCTCTTTTATATAACTATTTCTTCCGTAGGGGAATTGATAAAGCCTCTCTTCATAGACAGGAAAATAGTAACTAAATAAAATTTAACAAATTAAAATTTCTTTTCTTTTTTTACTTATTTTTATGAAGTAAAGGAAGTATTGTGATCGCGAAAAATTTCGGTTTTCAGATTTGAAAGGAAATATCCATTTTGACCATCCCTGAATCCATTTTGATTAGTTTCAGCGTGACGTCTGTACGTACGTATTTATCTCGCATATCTCAAAAACTATTAGACGTAGGATGTTGAAATTTCGGATTTATAACTGTTGTAACATGTAGTTGTGCACCTCCTTTTTTAACTGCAATCGACTGGACAAAAAGCGTCCAAAAAACCCAAAATCTAAAACATTTGGATTTTGAACTTTTTTTAACTGCAGGAATATACCCTCATTGAGAGCTTTTCAACGATGTATCATAAGTAGAACTGATTTTCATTAGTTCCACAGAGTTTTTATATATGAAACATTAGTTCCACATAAAATTTTAACTGATGAAAAATTTGGATCTTACAAGTGGAAGGAAAATCGGTTCCTTTTTTCTTAACTTTTTTTTTAATTTAAATATATTGATTTATTAATTATTAACCGGTGATTGTAAAAAAAGTTACAATAAATAATAATTCAATATTAAAAAAAAAAAAATATGAAAAAATAAATTAAAAAATTCTTTATTAAAGAATTGGAGAATCGTATCTCACTTTCAAATGAAATAAGTTTAAACGAAGAGCAGCAAAAAATGTGTATATTTAATTTAATAGACGTACAAGGAAATCATGTGATGTCCACATCAAATTTCTGTATAATTTGAAATTCTTTTCGTGGGAGAAAGATTAAAATTTTTTCCAAAAAAAATTAGAAATTAAAAGGAAAAATTAATTTATAAAAAATACAAAAAGAAAGTTCGTTAAAAGTTTTAATATTTCCTTAAAAACTTTTTAAAAAATGTTCAATATGTTTTAATACTTTTTTATTTTGTTTAATAGTAAAAGACTCATCTCTCAAATGTTTTCTCTTTAAACAACATTTAATCGGTGAATTTATAAAAAAAAAAATAAATGATTGAGTAGGTATAAAAAAAAAATTATTTTTTATTAAATGGAGAGTAGATGTTAAAGGGATAGGACCTTAAGAGAAAGCTTCCAATTTTTTTTAAATCAGTACTCATAATTTATTGCTTTATTTTCAAAATTAAATAAAATAAATTATTTAAAAAAAAATAAAAGTAAAGAATTCGCATCAGTTTACGAAGTACGATTTGTTTAAAACTTAAAAAATTCGTTCTAAAAAATAAAACCAGTAAAAAAAAAAATATATAAACTCCTCTTTAAATGTTCCATATTTTGAAGTAAATTTCAAATTAGATTAATCTGTTAAAACAGATTAATCTAATTAAATGAATGAACTAATTTAAAAAGTCGAAATTTAAAGAAAAATTAATATAGTATAAATATTATTGTTTTACATTACGTTGATGTTACATCTTTAATTGGCTTATTTTTAATTTTTTTTTTTAAATACGTATAATAATTTTTTTTGTTGCGAAATAGCGGGCATCAACAGCTATAGTCATTAGGACAGTGGAAATTGATAATGTATGAAAGGATACCATGCTTGACCGGGATTTGAACACGGGATCTCTGCACGAAATGTCGAGATGCTACCTATTCAGCCTTAGAAGTCAAACCTTAGGATTTTGCTAAGTCTTGACAAAAATACATGGAATAAAAACCAAGCAGGGGCTTTAGTAATCTCTGAAATGTTGAAATATATTTATTCCAAGCTTTAAAAATATAATTTTCTTCAATTTTCACTAAGCGGCAATACTTTTAATTATCAAAATAACATAAGGTTACGTATAATTTATTATTCTAAAATAATCGAGTCTAAAAATTATGACAACAATCTCTTTATTTTATTATCTATGAATTTATTCAATTTTTTTTAGAGAAAGTAAATTATGTATTTATTTATTTATTAAACTAAACGTCGTCCAACAGTTTAATGAATTAATTATTTACTTCTGATAAAATTTTACGTTAAAATAGAAAAAAATATGAGCGAAAACAGCATTTTCAATAAAAAAATTAATTTATTGATTTAAAAAAAAATTTCTCTAACATTTTATAATCTTAAATTATATTAAACAATCTTTTTTGTTTCTTCAAATTTAAAATTCTTTACGATATATATTGTGATAATTCTAAAATTATAATCTTATTAAAACAGAAAAATACCTTAAAATAATAATTTTTTTCTAATATAAACTACTGAAAACTGTGTTCAATATTATTACACGCTAAAATAGTAGAGTAGTATTTCTAAGGTCATGTTATAATCTGTTTTATGACAATGAAAATTACCATTTTATGGGAATCTTTTCTTTTATTAAATATTAAACGTCATAGTAATGAAATATATTAATACTAGTAATAAGAATCCTAAAAAATATGAGCGGAAATTTTTCTTTAAAACGGTGTTTTATAGAAAACTGGTAAAAATTATAATGGGATGTCGATATTCGATATAAAATATTTTTTAAAATGAAATTGAATAAAATGAATCCAGCATTTAAATCTTACTTAAAGAACTAAAATGCAAAATCTAGTGTTAGTTAAAACATCCAATGTTAGTTCAAGGCCGTTAAGGTTCCCAAGGTAAGTTAACTTTAACGTATTGAATGTAAAAGAATAGCAACAAATAGAAACGAATGAGAATTTTATGAAATTCCCATTCATTATTTTATTTCATTTTTTTTAATATATGTATGAAGTGAATCACAAGGGGAAGATTTTAGAGTACACATATATAAACTCGTATTTCTCGGCTTTGACGGTCACTTTATATACCAAAATCCAAAATAAGATTTAAGCATCAAAGTTCCCCAATTTCAAAACAAATAATTAATTTTAGGGGTTTCCTTAATCTACGGGGAAAATTTATAAAAAAATTATTTATGAAAAATGACCCGAAATAAAAAAAAATTTAAAAAAGAATAATTGAAAAATATTGAAACAATAAAGTATAGTTTTTACGAATGTAATTGTTTCATATTTTGAGTTCAGAGTATAATATAGGTGCCAAAGCTACTTTAATTTTAATAGCCCTTTAAATGAAAGAAAACTGCATAGAAATATTAAAAATAAAATTCAGAATATTCTTGAGGGACAGGAAATAAATTTTAAGAAATTTTTTTTAAAAATATTCTTATACGTAAGCTTATAAGCTTAACAAATTTGTTTAATTAAAGTTTTCTCTAAATCGAACTCCTCCTTCAATAGAGGCAAAAGTAGGAAAAAAGTAAGTTTTATTTGTAAAAGAAAATATTCAAAACCTTTTTCTACATTTTAGGTCCGGAGTCTATAATTTAAATAAAAAAAGTAGACATTTCTTGAAGTTCTATATACAGAGTCATTCACGGGAACCGATGTTTTTGAAGTGGGTTGTACTTCAGCGTTCGTGGTGGGAGCGGCGCGTGGCTAGTGTCTGACGTTTCCTTTGTTCATAGCATTTACATTTTAGTCGTTGAGATGGAGCTGTGGACGCTAGACCAACGTATGTAGGCGTATGACAGTTTTGTGCAAAATAACGAATCCGTAACTGCTGTTCAGCGAGATTTCTGCCGTCAGTTTAATATTCATCGTAATGCAAGTGTCCCTTCTCGTAACACAATATTGCAATGGGTAAACAGCCTTCGAACAAGTGATTAAATATTGAAGAAAAAAACCACCGGGTCCCCGACGAAGTGCTAGCACTCCGGAGAACATCGAACGAGTAAGGGAACCCATTGTCAGAAGCCCACGCCGCCCTATTCAGAGGCATTCAGCAGCCCTTCAAATGAGCACAAGTACGTAAGACGAATTCTGCATACAGATCTGCATCTCCATCCTTACAAGACAGCCGTCGAGCAGCAGTTAAACGAGCAAGATTTCACGCAGCGATTACAATTTTGTCGACAAATGCTTACCATTTTTGAAGAAAATGAAAATTTGTTATTGTTAATGAGTGACGTAGCCCATTTTCATCTGAATGGCTACGTAAACAAACAGAATTGCCGGTATTGGGTAGAAAGAAACGCACATCAGCTTCACGAGAGACCACTTCATAGCCCAAAGGTGACTGGTGTGCAATAGGTAAGGTCGGTGTTATTGGACCATATTTTTTTGAAGAAAATGACGCTGCCGTAACTGTAACAGCTGATCGTTACAATGCAATGTTGAATACGTTTTTTCATTCCTTAGTTACGAAACCGGGGAATCGATTTTCAAAATGTGTTATTCCAGCAGGATGGAGCTACAGCGCACACAGCGAGGGCAACGATGGCTGTTCTCCGTAACTTGTTTCCGGGACGGATCGTTTCCAGATTATCGACATTCCTTGGCACCCTCGGTCCCCCGACTTGAGCAGTTGTGATTTTTTTCTGTGGGGGTTTCTGAAATCGCGTGTGTACGGCAATAAACCGCGTACATTGGAGGACCTAAAGATCGCAATTCGTCATCACGTCACCCAGATTGATGTAGACATGCTGCAAAGAATTGAGGACAGTTACCGTGAAAGGCTACAACAATGTATTGCCCAAAATGGACATCACTTGCCGGACATAATTTTTCGTTCATAAGTAAGTAACAAATGCTTTGATTTAACAAGTGTTTCGTTACCAATAAGACTTTTTTAAAGTAAATATTCAATTTTTTATGATTATTTTAAAAACACCCGGTTCCCGTGAATGATCCTGTATAAGTATAAACTCTCAAAAAATTTTGATAAATATTTAAACCAAGGGAGAGAAAGGAAAAATAAAAAACATATTTCAATTTTAAGAGAAGGTGCTTGATTCTTTGATTATTTTTTTTTTAATTTTATATATGTATTGTAAGTAACAGATTTGGTTTAATAAGTTTTCTCCTAAATTTCTCTGTAGAAAATAGAAATTGGTTTTTTCGTGGTTCCCCCACCTCCTTTAAGAGTTAAAAAAAAAATGAATATGATGAATGCTCTCATATATAGAAATTTCTGAGTCAAATTTGAAGAAATCGTTTATGTCAATCCTGAGTTATAAGAACAAAAACAGCACGACACACTAACGTACGTAGGCATATACATATGTTTTTTTGGTCTAGATGAAAATTATTTGGACTCTAAATGTAAAGATTTGTAAAAAATCGATTTTAGCTATATTTGGTGGGAAAGTAATATATATTATTTTTAACATTTTTTTAAAAGCGTTTACCCTTTTTTTTTCTTTAACTGAATATCACCTTATTTCAGTGGGCAAACCTCCACAAGTGCAGCAGTGATACGCAAGAACAGTAAATTCAATAAAATTTAAAAATCAACGGGAATTACATAATCCTAATTTTTCTTAATAAGTCTAGCTGGGACCTTATTCTTGAGAATGACTGTGACAATTATTTTCAGAAATGATTTATGTCCGGTATTAGATAACCTATTATTGCAGTTACAGGTGAAATAACTTGTAACGTATAAACTAACTTCTAGCATGATAAAAAATATGTAAACATTAAAAAACAAAAAAAATAAATTAACAGAAATCCCCGATTGAAATTTTAAATTATCAAATATTAATTTTTCAAACTTGGTACCGCTGATGTTAAATAATAAATTAACAATTAATATAATCCATCTTACCAGCACATTGATACGTTCTCTAGATCTTTCGGCTTACTTGGAAGCCATCATCAGGAGTTAAAATTAATGCATTAAAGTCAAAGTTTAAAAATCGTAGTTAAAATTTAAAAACAGTCATGACTGTCCCGGTCCTACTAGTATACTAGGATTTTTAAAACTTTGACTTTAATACATTAATTTTAACTCCTGATGATGGCTTCCAAGTAAGCCGAAAGATCTAGTGAAGATATCAACGTGCTGGTAAGGTGAATTATATTAATTGTTAATTTATTTATCAAATAATAATTAAAACTTATCAAATACAGAGACCAACCATTATTAAAAAAAGCCTTAAAATGAATATAATTAATAAAAATATTTAAAAAGGGTATTCAATCCCCCACCCAAAAATAAGTAATTAAAAATTAGTTTGGAATGGAAATGAACCTGGGTCATTCACCATTACAATCATATTTATCGTTTGATTATCGATGAAGTACAAAAATATAAATTTAATTTATCCAGTAGATTATCAGTTGAATTTCACTTAATTAAAATATCTTATTTTGGTCTGTTTTATCCTAATTATGTTAGGCCCAATAAATTAAAGAGAACGTTATTATCGTTTTATTTAGTATGTTAATGAAGAGTAAAATCTGAATATATTGATGAGGTAGCCGTAAATGTGAGAAGTTTGTATGTGTGTATGTATATATATATACAAAAGTTATAAATAATCATGGATGTAGGTAGAAACTGACGTACGAGTGTAAAACTAGTATACTATATATTGGAATGCATAATAAAGGTGTAATGTAACTGATCTCCCTTTAAAAGAACATATCGGCTACCCAAATGAGTTTTAAAACTAACAAAAACGATAGGGAGTAAGAACGAAGAGACCATCAGTCGAAGTAGATAGATGGTTTGGTCAAACGGCGGTGAGCTGCTTGCTTGCCGACAACCGCCAACTCATTTTCTCTGGTATGCATCGTAAAAGCCGTCTTCTAGATAAAGAGAAAATTTCTTGCGCATATTCTACGTCCGACTAGCTTTTTGCATAGATAATTCAACATGTCTTATATGTATACGTTATAATTACCGAGTCTTCTAAAGTTTAAAAAAAATAAATAAATAAAAAAAATCAACAAAAAAAATCGACATATAATTAAGATATGTTGCAGTATTACCCACGTGGTTAGTAGTGTATTCTTATTGTATTTGTGGTAGAATAACACTACACTGGTGTGGAATTAGTGGGGGATCTCTACCACTGAAACACGCATTCTCTACCTTTACAACCTACCCTCCATTCCATCCTTTGCACATCTCTTTTCTTATACCACAAACGTTAATCTTCTTCATCTTCTTGAAAAGAATGTTCTCAACCACTTTCAATTTTCAAATTAATCGAGAGGAAAAAATAACAAAAATTGCAAACAAAAAACGTAATATAATTATTTCAAGTTTTCTAGATGACTAACGCGGTAATAACATATCTATTTTATTCTATAGGATTACCAACTTTGTTATTTATCACCTCTCTTAATAAAAGATCCATTTGACAATCTCGTTCAATTAAGATATTTCTTTATAACATAATATTTCTTTTATTTTTATTATCCTTTTCTTATTAAAACCATAATTAAAATATTTCTTTAAAAAATTCTAGTATTAATAAAAAAATATATACGTGTATATTGTGGTATTTCACACTTTTAAAAAAAAAAATATTTTAATACAGATAAGGTACTTGGAAACACGTGTTTACAAATAAACAAATTCACATACTATAATTATGTACATGACTAATTATATACAGGAAATTACCATTATTTAAATACTTGTATTTATTATTTTTTAATTTACTAAAAAAAAAAAAAATACCATTTAAATGAATCACTTTTCTTGTTATTACATGAAAAATATTTTAAATGCAATAGGAATGTAAATTCATACGATTATGTATAACTAAGTAATAAAAATGAGTTATAAATTTATTTATGTAAACACGATTGGAAAATATGCAAATTTCTGGAGAATGTAAGATATGTTTCATAGTAATAAGAATAAAATTAGTAGAGAAATAAATTTCAATATAAATCAAGTAGGAGGATGGAGCATATGAAAAAGAGTGATACCGGGTGAATAAATTAAAATTGAACTGCTATAGATAAAATTCTGTTACGACAAAAATTTTACGAATGAAAAAAAATGTACAAATTATATTCTGTATTTTCATCAGGAAAAGTATTTTTAATTTACGGTTATGAAATATGGAAAAAATGATTAAAGCAAGAGAGAAAGCAATAAAAGTATTTAAGCGTGTTGCTTAAATATTAAGTTGGGAGAAACCTTAAAAAATTTACCTTAGGTAGTCGGTAATTAATTAAATATGAAATGAAAAAAGCTGAAAACAAAGTTATACTTTGTTAAAGTTATATAGTGAAAAAAAATGACATCAAAAAAGTTTAAAAAATCTATATTTTTAAACTTTGATCCGTTCCCTACCCATAGAATTGCCCTCAACATTTTTGGGTTACTTGACTCCTACTATGCTGAAATAAAAAAAAGTTAGGTTAAAAATAAGCAAGAAGTAAAAAAAATGCCAGCCTCGGTAGCGCGAGTGGTAGCGTCTCGGCCTTTCATCTGGAGGTCCCGGATTCGAATCCCGGTCAGGCATGGCATTTTCACACACACTACAAATCATTTATCTTATCCTCTGAAGCAATTCCTAACGGTAGACCCGGAGGTTAAACAAAAAACAAAAAAAAAAGGAAAAAGATATCTTTCTTCAATTTTTGGTAGAAGAATTGGAGCAATTTTTTTTTCTTTGCAAGTTTCAGAAAAATTTCATCCCAATGAAACTGGTGAAGCATAGCTCTAGAGTTAAAAATATGCAATAAATAAAAATATAGATTTTTCCTAATTTTTTGGGGAAGATTTGAGGGCAATTTGTGGTAAGATAAGCATGTATACATGCACTGAACTTAACATAAAGTGGTGTTATGTTTGCAAGTTTGAGAAAAATTTCACTCTAATGAATTTGGTGATACTGACCACAAATATTTACAACAAATTTCTCTATATACTCGAGTCTCTGCTAAATTTCATCAAAATCGGTTTATCCAGTTCAAAGTTATTAAGTTTCAAACACGCCAACACACATACATACGTACGAACAATACCTATACTTTTTTTCGATTCCTTTGGTCATAAAGCTCTGAAAAATGAAAAAAAAAAACATACTCCATTTTTTTACTGATTACCATACTTTCCTTCGTGCATCATAGCTCTATGATGATAGGAAAGTAAAAACTTAAGAGAAACAAGAGAGGTAAAAGCTTTATGTCAGAACCTTATAAAAAGATCTAGAATGGTAGGCCGTATTTAAAGATATACATTTTTAATTTACCTTAGTGATAGAGGTTATGAAGAGGATAAAATCCAGGTTTTTTTGTTAAAAAATAAACATCGCAGTTTATAGAAGAGATAATTGAGGAAAATGCGGGTTGTAGTAAATATATTCAGGTTAAGAGATTGGCACAGAACAGAAAGGAATAAAGAAGAGCACCAAACCAGTCAAATATGATTGATGATTAAAAATAAATGGACAAGAAAACTGACCATATAACATTTAATAAAATTATTTTGAAGATATATCAAATTATTACTTAGTTAAAATTGTTTTTTTTTCTTTATTAACCTAGCCGCTTTATTTGCATAACAACATTATCAAGTTTTTACTGTTTTTTTTTTTCATTATTATTAATTCCTTTTTTTTTAAATTAAAACTTAAAGCATTAAAAATATTAAAATTAATGGGACTTGTTGAACTAAGGCAAGATTAAAACTGATTTAAATTGTTAATTTACATAAAATTATTATTAGAAGATCTGATCTACTTTTTCATGTTAATTAATCTCCCTTTTTGATAACATTGATAAATAAACATATCTGTTTTTATATCTTCATAAAGTTTTATCATAATTTTATATCTATTTAACGGTATATTTATGATTTTCATTTAAGCAACATTTACCTATATTAAATTTTTATATATTGGGTTTTTCTTTTTTTCTTTTTTAAATAAAAATAAATAAAACATTAATCGTTTTACTTTCCTTGCATCATAGCAAAAGAAATACGCTGCAAGAACGAAAATATGGTAAACAGTCAAAAAATCAGGTATCGTATTTTATTTCTCCATGTTTCAAGATCCAGGGATCTCAAAACCAAAAAAAAAAAAAACTGACAATACAGTTATAGTAATTTCCTGTCACGCTGCTAAAGCTGAATTCCGGGAAAGACATAAAACTGTGAGTTGTTTCTGATGCACGGCTTACACACATAACTTAATTTAAAATACTTATCATTTTATTTAAATACAATAATTTTCGTATATTTAATTTAATTCACTGATTCTAACTAAAGCACGCGCGCGTACCGTATTTTCGTGAGTGTGGCGGTACTATCGGTTATGATCGTAACTAACTAAACTAATGTAATTTTACAACTTGCAAAGTACAGATTTCGCTTGTACGGTCGGCAAACTGGAGTAGCCGCGAGACTTAATACACCAGGTACCGAGTCAACCGGGCGATCGAGTTTGAAACTCAGCCAGAACGAATTACGTTTTTATAATTTAAATATTATTCATTTATTTAATTACCTAAAAATTATTATATAGTTCACCTGTGACGTCTTAACTTAGCAGCAGTTTAGGGCATATTTTGGGATGGTGGTGCGATTTTGCAAGCTATTTTTTGCAAATATTATTATTTTTTTAAAATTTTAACAAATGTGCATAAGGAAAATATGATCTTAATTAGGCGAATTCTCTAGATACTAAGGGTGACCTTTCTTTACAACCTCCCTCTTAACAACTTTTAAGTTGAAAATTTAATGGCATTATTACCCGAATAATAGAAGTAATCTGACCAAGTTTGGTCAAAATCAGTCGAGTAGTTCTGGAGATATAAAGTGAATTATAGGCCAACACCGAACACACGCGTGCGCGCGCGCGTAATTACGAACATTAACATCCTGAAATTTCAATCCGGTTTTTTAAAATTTTTGGGTTCCTTAGGTGTCAAAACGTCAAGATCCGGTGAAAACCGCATATACCCAAATTGGAACGATTGCAATCTTCCTTTCTAAATCTATAGCTCTGCTATAGATATATCTAGGCAGGATATATATCTAGGCAGGAAAATAAAAGTGATGGATACTATTCGTACTTACGTTCGAATACACAACACGTGTGTTGGCGTGTTTGAAACGTAACAATTTTTGAATACACCGTTTTTGATGTAATTTGACACAGAAACTAGTATATGGGACAATTTTGTGTGTAGAAGTATGGGGATCAATAACTTTAGGATGTGGGGGTAGATATTTTCTTTGATTTCAACTTCTTAAAATTTTGCAAACAACCCCACTTTATATTGAGTTCAGTACATCCATACATGTACAATTTAAAAAAAATTTCTCCAAAATTCTCCCTTTCCTTAAAAGTACCTTTTTACATTCTTTATTTATTGCATATTTTTTAACCGAATTTATTTATGTCTTCCTAGTCATATAGTAGTAGTGCAATGCACCGAAAAAAATTTTTTGAGGGCAGTATTGGGAGTATAAAAATTTTAAAAAATATCGAAAATAACTTTTTTTTTATTTAGTGTATGTATGTGTATGTATATATATATATATATATATATATATATATATATATAATTATTTTTCTATTAAATAAAAATAAATAATTAATGCCAGGAAAGTATTACAGCTTCTTATTTACAAATGAAAATGATTAGGTCTTTATTATTCTTGACACTTAATTAGTCAAAAAGAGTAAATGGTATCCGTGCGAAAAAAACATTTTTTTTCTTCTCCCCCGGGCCGGATCCTGCAGTTAAGTATTACACAGCCCAAGGAAGAGTCCTTTACTCTAACGGGCCTCCACGTCTCGGCCTGCCTCAAATCCCCAGAGTAGGATACAGCCCGGCTATGCCGTCCCTGGGTCCCCACTCCGGGAGCCGGGACTCAGTCTTTATGCTAGTGCCTCTAACGGGGACACCCCGAATGAAGCATCCCCGCCGGGACTCGGTCTTTTTCGCTCGGGAGTGCGAGAGTTTCCTTGCCTCATCGCTACCGCCCACTCGTGCAAGCGCGTGCGAACGACTGCTCCGCAGAGTGCTGTCCCTCATCCCCGAGCCCCTCGATTCTTCTCCTGAAGAACCCTGCGATTGTATCAAAGCTCTTGGGGCTCCGCAGCATGGTGGCTATAACGTTCTCCACGCTGACCGATACGGTAATCGCCAAACAAGCTAGGCGGTAATCAATCCACTGCGGACACCAGAACACCATGTGTTCTGGGGTATCCGGATCGCCGCAGTAAGGGCAGTAGGGGTCATCCGTCCTCCTCCTACCACACAGGTAGGCGTGGAAGACCCCATGGCCGGTCAGGAATTGTGTTCAGCTCACCAAACCTCCGACTGGCCTTCGGGTTTATATCCGCGATAAGGCGGTGCGTCCACCTGCCCTTAGCTGACGCATCCCACCTAGCTTTCCAATCACGGAACAGGGCCGCATGTATGTCCCGCTTGGGAACTCCCCGTGGCCCAACATTCGAGCTTCTTCCAGCTGCTGAAGAGCTGGCTGACCCGTGATCACCAACACCCTTTGCCAACACCGAGGCGTATGCTGATGTGATATTGAGGGCCATGCGGCGCTGAACCCCCTCTAGGATTCTCTTGTTGCGCACCACGTCCATGACTCTCTTCCATGCTGGAACGCCATAGAGAAGTGATGCACTGACCACGTGTGAATTCAGCTTTCTTTTCGATGCACGTGTTCCGCCGATATTTGAGACCAATCTAGCTTAAAAAAAATATTTTAGGTTGGGATTTGTTAACGATTGATCTGCTCTACATATTAATAATTTATATTTATCATCAATATGATTTCAATGCCCTAAAAACTAAGAGAAAATATCATTTACACAGATAGTATTATATTTACATTCTATCAATGCTGTGTCACACGTTTCCAATCAGAAATTTGCTATTTCTTATTGAAAACTGATTAGTTAGTTTGTAATTAATTAGAGTTACTTTGTATTATTCTGAGATACTACGTTTTACTGGGTTGTTATAAACAATTTTTAACTTTTAATTAGTTAATACATCTTTAAAACATTTGATTTTTTAATCGAAAACAAAAAAAAAAAATTGGACATGCGGTCGATCAGATGCAATTCTAACGGATTTTTCATTCCATCTATCTTCATGTATTACTTCCTTATGTCCATGCTGTTAGCCTTTCGGAACAGTAGCCGCCACAATTAGCGGCTTAGAGAATGGATTATAACAGCAATTGACTGAAATGGAATAATATAATCAATTGACTTCTCTGATATAAAAAGCCGGCAAAACTTTGAGAGTTGTTTTTTTTAATCTGGCGCCTGTTTCATGTTTCTATAAGGTTTGATTACATTAAATCATGGTTTAAAATCAATTGCGTGTTTTTTTGTTGTTTTATTTTGTTTTCAATAATAATAATAATGCTGTGTATTTGCTTAGATTGATGACTTTATCTAATTCAATAATATTTTTTAACAATAAAATATATGCATATCAAACATGACAAAAGAAATAAAGCAGAAATATTTGCCTGCATTTTTGTTTAAAATAAAATCAGTATTATTAATTTTTCTATAAAAATAAATTAATGGACTTTATTTATTTTTTTTTTAAGATTGTAAACAAACAGTTTAAAATTGATTGTTTGGTATTAATTGAAAATTAACAAAATTTTTAGCAATATTATTTAATAAAAAAAAATTAAATAAAGAATTGTATAACATTTATTTAATTCCATATGATTAATTAATACTTAAAAAGAGATTTATTTAATGTAATGCAACATATTTTTTAAAGAGGAACGATTTAACAGTTATAAATGATCTTTTTTAAAATCTTTGTCGGCAACTTTAAATGATTTAATACAAAATCGTAGAATTTGAAATAAATAATTGGAAAAATCTTTTAGAAGATTGTAATTTTAAAACGTTTATAAAAATTGATTGATAGTAAAGATTATTTTATAATTAAATTTAAAAAAACTTTTCAAATTTAAAAAACATTTTTGATGATAAAAATCGAATTTTTATTTTAATCTCAAAAATAGTATTCTACTTAATCCTTGGATTGCATTTGTTTTTAATGATTGATCGGTGAATACAAAATTTAAGGGAAACTTTTAACGGATAAAATTAGTTAGTTATTAGAATTCTCACTTCCGTCTAACTAAAAGAAAACAATCTGCTGAAGTGAGGAAAAGCTCCAAAAACATTGATCGTCGGACAGACTGTTGCATTCGCTGTGGCGGAGAAAATCTGCAGAAGTTAATATAATTTTTATAAGTTGGTTTTGCCGGCCTCCGTGGCGCGAGTGGTAGCATCTCGGCCTTTCATCCGAAGACCCCAGGTACGAATTCGGTCAGACATAGCATGTTCACACACGCTGCAAATCATTCATCCTTTGAAGCAATACCTAACGGTGTTCCCGGAGGTTAAATAGGGAAAATAGATGTTTTTTTTTTTTTTTTTTATTGTTCCGTGTTTGTATTTATTATTTTGGTAAACTATTTAAATTTTTTTTATAATACTGAAAATTTTGTGTCGATAAATACCTATTTATCTGCCAATTTTTTTTTCTATCTTTTGTTTATAGACGCGGCAACGGTAACAGTCATTAGCAATTTAAATAAAACTAAATGATCATAAATAATTAGACAATAAACACCAAACATTGGATAACAAACTGGAGCATGAAAGACAAATGGGTAATAAATATTGGAATATCACCACTAGACTACGTATTTTCACCAGGTTAAGGCAACCTGGTGACGATTTGCTATGAACTCATTATAGCAAATTAGCTGATTTCAAGGTCGAAAGTTCTAAGGTTCAAATCCTAGTAAAGGCGGTTAATTTTATACGGATTCCAATACTAGTTCATGGATACCGGTGTTCTTTGTTGGTTGGGTTTCAATTAACCACACATCTCAGGAATGGTCGACCTCAGACTGCACTTCATTTGCATTCATATGTATCATCCTCTCATCCCCTGAAGAAATACCTTACGGTGGTTCCGCAGGCTAAACAAAAAAAGAAGACTATTTTCACTTCACACACAGTAACCCATAAGGGTTACTGTGTGCGAATGTGTCTGGTATCTCATGTAAGCAGACCTCTATATTAAATTCTTCATTCCACTATCACAGAGAAATCGTAACAGTCTTGAGGTACTTCTTCCGGTTGAGTAAGGCCTTCACATCTGAATCAAAGTTTGACTGTCGTCGAATAGACCCTAACATTGGGCAATCTATGTGTAAATACAGAGTGATTTTTTAGTCCTGTTACCCAATTTTAAATGTTATTTAAGAAAGGGAAATTTAGGTGGAATAAAAAATGTATTTGTTACTTACGAAAGAGATTAATAAACAGCTATTACTTACATAACTGTTAAAGTATATGCTCAAAATGCTCAGCCCTTGCGGTTATACACGCACGAACTCTTTTCAGCATATTAGCAGAAACCTTTTTAAGAGTTGCATTGGAAATATTCGTGATTAAGTCAGTAATATTGACTTAAGTTCAACAATAGTGTGAGATTTATTTTAAAGGCCTCGGACTAAATATAGCCCCACTATAGAGTGTAAATAAAGTCAGGAGATGTGAGGTCTGCAGACCTTGGAGGCCATAAGCCCCTGCTTGTTATTCGATCATCAAAGAACTCTTGCAGAAAATCCATGGTTTCTCGAGATGTGTGGCATGTAGCGCCGTCTTGCTGAAACCAGCAATACCGTCTTGAGGTTCCAGGAGGGAGACAAATTGGCGCACAATATTCCTACATACTTCACCATTTACTGTCTGTTCGAAGAATATGGGTCCGATTATACGATAACGAGATATCGCACACCACACACCAATATTTTCAGGATGCAAACATTTGTCTTATAAAGCGTTAGGATTTTCAACCGCCAAAGTTCGACATTTTTGACTGTTCACATAACTGTCGAGTTGGATCCAAGCTTCATCACTAAAGAACACTATTTAAAAATTAGATTCCGTTATCATTTATGAGAGACCTAAACCAACGGCAATATTTCAATCGCTTGTTTAAATATTGGACTAATTGTACGCGATACGGACACAATTTCAGTTTTTTAGCAGCTTTCTGAACAGTCGAACATGACAAACCGACTTGCGTGGAAAGTTTTCGTAAAGTTTTCCGTGAAGAATTGAGCAATCTTGTTTTCACATTCTCTAAAACGTCATCTGACAAGCGAGTTGGTCAACCACTACGTTTTCAGTCGCAAACACTACCTGTCTCTCGAAATCGGTTTGCTAGCTTAGAAATTGACATTTTTTCTGGTGGAGGAACACCAACAAATTTAATTTGAAATGATTCTTTTACACTCACGTACGATTTCGTAGCAAAATATTGTTCAATGGTAAAAGACATTTTGTTTGTAACACGACCGGAAACGGCACAAAAGTTTACACAGCTGAAGGAGAATCAACTCACTGCCGTGTTGAGTAGCGGTTGAGTAGCGCTACCAACTTCGTGTCGCAAAACAAAATTTCCCTTTCTTAAAAAAAAGTTACCAGACATTAACAATTGGGTAACAGGACTAAAAAATCACCCTGTAGTTTACGGACTATTTTACATTGCACGCCTCATAGTACTGCTGAGGAGAGCCAAATAGATAGGTGTGGGTTAGCTTTGTGTGTCCAATCCTCAGCCGAGCTATGATGACTTGGTCTCTTCTGTAGTTTGGGATAAAAGGTTTCTCGAAGACGTTCTCCCGGATGCCATATAAGGCCACATTTTAATATGTTTTGTTTTTAATAAACTTCGAAATTCTTATATATTCATTTAGTTTCTATAGACTTTATTTACACCAATTTACCAAAAATCAAATTCCTTACAAGTTATATTTAAAATTTTTATTACTTTATTAGTTGTTTAACAAATTTATTTACGCCAAACATAAAATAGTGTTTTTTTACTCCAACCTCTGTCTTTCACCACAGATTTCTCAAAAACCTCTACAAAAACCGTTCTGGGAT
The DNA here is from genome assembly GCF_047948215.1 of Lycorma delicatula. Lineage (NCBI taxonomy): Eukaryota > Metazoa > Arthropoda > Insecta > Hemiptera > Fulgoridae > Lycorma > Lycorma delicatula. The sequence goes on along the minus strand of NC_134464.1, from coordinate 70,726,945 downwards.
TTATTATTTTTTTCAGTTTTTCAGGTCAGATTTCATATAAACCACAAAATTTACCCCATAACTTAGGTTCCACGAATTACAGTCTGGCTTAATTTTAACGAAGGCCTGAAATCAAGGAGAAATCTTTCGCCAGCCGACACTCGCTAACGAAGCGTTTCCGGACCCATGTTTTCCATGAACTTTCTTCTTTATTTTCACTACTACATTTTTCATAAATCGTTCTGTATAATGCATTTATACATTAATTTTGCATTAATTTTTTTTTTGTTTTAGAAAGAAATAAAAACTGAAACAGAATCTGTCTATATCTTTCATAAACCTGTAACGTATGAAAAAAACCACAGATATAAGGAATCAAAAATCAAAGCTGCTTTTTATTTGATTCATAATTATCTCTATTGTATTAATCTCGAGGTGCATATGCAGAATTTGGTAACTTGTAGCGCTGAATATAAAAAATACATTCCAGTAGGCTTGACATGTTGATATACAATAATATATTCAACTCAGAATAAGGCAACGGGAAATAATTTTAACCCTCACTTTTCAACAAACCTGGCTAAATTTTGGATTTACGACGTCACCTACAAACGTTCTAGTTATGGTATATAACATAAATGCAGTTTATGTTATATACCATGCAGTTCCGATTATATACCGGAACAATAGTTTTGATATATCAAAGCAAAAACGTGCATTGATCAAAGCAGAAATGAAAATGATTACGTGTTTAATAATTTGAATAAACTTTTACTTCAATTTTGACTCAACGTTTTTATTTGAGTTAAAAGACCTTCATTCAAAGATATCAAAATCCTGGTACTTTTTATAATTAAAAAATGCTCGAAATACAGTATTTACATCAATTTTAATTGATGTACGTACTTATTTTAACTATTGAAAATCAACTGTTAGGAACATAATAATATTAAATTTTATTTTTATTTTAATGCCTATTTATAAAAAGTTATATGCATAACTATAAAATTCATAATTAATCAGTAATTCCTGATGATGGAGGAATAATCCGAAAGCGCTTGTATAGTGAATACTCATAATTATTGGTAAGTGGATACTCTATTTTTATATAAAGTGAATAAGATTGGTTAAGTCATTCTTCAGTTACGTTCAATTTAAGGTCAACAGACAACGTAACCTCAAATTGAGGTAATGTTATATTTGTATTGGTTTATTTTTTCTACGCGCTTATGTAGTGAGTCACAGTCGCAATTGTAAAATTGATTCTCGAGTGTAGGTTGTACTCGTTATTTTTAATTATTTCATCAATTTACGGTTATAATAATTTCATTTTCTTATAAACAGAAAATATATTCTAATATTAAAAAAAAAAAATTATACTTCTTTTATTTTTATCATTTAATTTAAGTTTTGCTCAAGAATATTTTAATAATCTATAATTTAGAAAATTAACATAAAAGAGATTTTGTTCTATTGTAATACGAATCGGCAAGATTTTTATATTTTAATTTTTAGTTTAAAAATATTTGGCTATTTTTTTTATTTAATATATAATTTGAATATTCATTTCATTTTTTTATCAGTAATATACATGAAATAATTATAAATCTATAAATAATAACAAGTAAATTAACCATATGTTTAAAAGAAAAATTCAGTATTTTTTTATTAACTTATTTGGTACATTGTTTTTAAATTTGAAATGACATTGGTCCCTCCACAACTACCGTCTATGTAGAGAATTTTATATTCAGAATGCGTACGTTCCGCAACCTTAAACGAGAGAAATTCCTCGTAAAACAGCGCTGAGCGGCAGTGGCTTTTGCTATGGTTACGTATAAGAGAACTTGCTAAGTGAGAGTTGGTATATATCACGATTAGCTTGTGGTGGTGGTTGTGGTGGCTTCATAGGAGTACGAAAACAATACAGCGGCATTTAAGAGTTAAATGTTGACTACTGCACTGTCTTTTGTTTTAAGCCTTTTCATTTTATACATTGATTGATCGTGTCAGGATTGTTATTTCAAATAGAAAAAAATATAATACAAGCCTGTATTCAAGCTGTAATCTAAAACAAATCTGTATAAGCAATAAAAAATAAATAAATTACAAACGTTTTAAATTTTTGATTTAGTTTCATTTTAGGTCGTAAAATATCATATTTTAAATTATTAATTTTTTAAAAAAAAATATAAAATCTTCTTTATCACTATCTGTAATGATAGTGATAATTTAATAATTTTGATAATGATATGGTGATAATTTAACCTTAACATTATTTGCTAACACGAATAGAAATTATAATAAGATTTTAACCTGATGTTTAAATTTTAAACATAATAAGTTATCCTTACTTACATATGATTCTAATTAATGGTCCAAAATGCAAGTGTCTTCATCTATTGATACAGGCGTTCCCCAGGGTTTGATTTTATTACCTCGTTTGTTTATCATGAACACTACTAATATGTCTGTTGTGCAGAATGTTTATGTTTAGTGAGCCACTATTAGGATTACATAAACTTCTTTCTTATTCCTGTTTAGCCTCCGATAATTACCTTTCAGATAATACTTCAGAGGATGATATGTATCAGTGTAAATTAAATACTTGTACAGTCTCAGTTCGACCGTTCCTGTGGTGTGTTGTTAATTGAAACCCAACCACGAAAGAACACCGGTATCCTAGTATTCAAATCCGTTTTAAAATAACTGACTTTACTAGGACTTGAACGCTGGAACTCTCGACTTCCATATCAGCTGATTTGGGAAGACGCGTTCACCACTAGACCACCCCGGTGTTGATAACGTTCCAATTTTTCTTAATCCTAACCTAACCCGGTAGGTTGGTAACCACTTGGTCTAGTGGTGAACGCGTCTTCCCAAATCAGCTGATATGGAAGTTAAGAGTTCCAGAATTCAAGTCCTACTAAAGCCAGCTATTTTTACACAGACTTGAATACTAGATCGTGGATACCGGTGTTCTTTGGTGGTTGGGTTTCAATTAATCACACATCTCAGGAATGGTCGAACTGAGAATGTACAAGACTACACTTCATTTACACTCATACATATCATCCTCATTCATCCTCTGAAGCATTATCTGAATGGTAATTACCGGAGGCTAAACAGGAAAAAGAAAGGAACGTTATGAAGAACTTTAATTAGAGAACTTTTCCTCGATTTTTGTGACCGAATTCGTAATACCACGTTAGAATGTTTGAATCTCCGTAATTTTTCTAATACGACAGTAAACTTCATATTTATTTTTTAAAAAAAGGGCTAATTTTCATAACATCTTTTGTTAAAATACTTAATTTTAACATTATTCTTCTACGTTTTCTCTATAAACGCAACCTTTCAGGAGCGTTCAAAATTAGTTGAACCTAAGTTTAGTGTGTTGTAATTTTACGCTTTGATGTTATTGTTTCAATGGATTTTCGTAATATTTCATTATTTTGGTTAAATTTTAAATAAGTGGCCTAAATTCTGCATTAATGTTGTTATTCTAGTAAATATATGCAAAAAATAATAATTTCACTCATTTAGGAAGTATTTATGTTTTATTTGAATTTCTGAAAATAAATTATTAATTTAATGAAACTGAGAATTTCTTTTTTATTGCAATTATCGAAATAAGGATATTAATTAATAAAAAGAAAAAAAAATATTATTACTCTTGAGACATTATCTTTTATAAGAAAATTAAATAGTATTTCTTAAAAAAGTACTATTGATGAATAATTTAATTATTACAATCATTCCTTAAAATCAATCACAATCATTCCTTAAAATCTAGGTAAATTTCACTCATCGAAAAATATATTATACAGTATTATATATTGTCGATAGATAAAACTGGAGATGAAGTGTATATCTGCTGAACGTTTACGTCTAGGAAAATATGTTGAAGATTAAAAATCTCGTAGAATAAACTCTTCGTTCCGAAAATGTAAAAAAGATTGGTGGGTTTCTATTAAAAACGAAAGAAGTTGGCCACATTGGAAAAATGGTGAATATCTTAAATATCTCAATAGGATATCTCACTACTAAATAAAAATACAACTTCTTTTTCGTTTTTTTCCAGATAACGAAATTATTGTTCATTACGAAATTTTAATTGTAGCTTTCTTGTGACCTCAGGAATGTTTACAACAGCTCAAACCTCACTATTCTCACTACGATATAAATCATAAATAAAAAATTAAAAAAACGCAAAAAAAACAACCTAGAACTTGTTTAATCAAAATTAATGTACTTATCTACATAGATAGATATCATCTATATCGATAATTGTCTATGTTGATGTAAAAGTCGATTACAAGAAAAGTTTCTTGGAAGTAAGGGAGCAGAAAAAAACCGATTTGTTGAATTAAACATTTTTTTTTTTTGGTTATTTAAAAGTAAACTGATAATTCTACAATACAATTTCATCATTATTACCCCCCAAAAAAAATTTTAAGGAATTTTTTCATGTATAATTATTTCCTTTTTTTTATATAATGACACAGCAACTTAACAATCTGTTCAACAAGACAGTTGAACAATAATTAAATAAGATCTATTCGAACTAACATTAAGATGCCACAGCGTCTTCTAACTTAATAATAAAATAGAAGAGCACTCCGTACGGCCAGACCATAAAGTCACCTAACTGAAATGATAAGGCAAACAAATAATGTTGTTACTCAGCAATCTTGAAAAATCACTGATGATGATATCTAATAAATTGACCGCCAAATAATTCGGGTGTCTATTCAAACGATTTTGATATTATAGGGTGACCAAAGATATTTCCTGCCGAACGATTCGCAACTTAAGATCATTAAATAACGGGTACGGCATATAAATCTGACGATTTTGTAGTAATTGTTATGTTGGCACCACTGTCAATGAGAAGGCGGGAGTGTTGTACATCGACAGGTCTATTCATGCTATTTCAGTAGCCAGTATCTCGTGGTCGGATGAATAACGAGCGTTTGTGATTGAAGCCTATTTTAAAAATAATGACTCGGTTATTGTATCACAGCGTTTATATCGCAGTCATTTCAATTTAAATCGACAAGCGTCTGTTCCTAGTAGGAATACGATATTGTTGTGGGTGAGGAATTTTAGGAACACATCGTCCGCTTAAAAAACAAACCGACAGGACGAAAACGGACTGTAAGAACGCCTGAAAACATTAACGCTGTAAGGTTAACGTCGTGGAGACCCCACGACGTTCAGCAGCGAGACATGCTGCTGCTCTAGCCATTTCTGATCGAAGTGTACGACGAATTCTTCATGCCGACCTGAAATTCCATCCGTATAAGATGATGTTAATGCAGCAACTTAATGCAAATGATTGGGCGTCTCGCAAAGCAACTTACGAGGTCATCCTTGAAAATGTCCACCAGGATGCCGTTATTCTTTTAAGTGACGAGGCGCATTTTCATCTGTCAGGATTTGTGAATAAACAAAATTATCGTTATTGGGCTTCGCATTATCCACGGAAAATTCCTGAAAAACCACTTCACAGTCAATATGTTACAGTGTGGTGTGCGGTTACAAAGTTCGGCATAATTGGCCCGTATTTTTTTGAGGAGTTAAATCGCAGAGTAACAGTAACATCTCATCGTTACGTAGATATGTTGAATGAATTTCTGTGACCGAAACTGAATGACTTTCAAGGACATGAAATTTGGTTTCAACAGGATGGTGCCACCGTCCATAGGCCGAGATTCGGAATGGATGTTCTGTGAGAAAACTTTCCTGGACGTTTGATTTCCCGATTTGGCGACATACTATGGCCAGCGTGTTCACCTGATCTGGCTGTTCGTGATTTTTTTATGCGGGGGTATCTCAAACATGAAGTCTTCAGTAGTCGACCACAGTCAATTGCAGAACTCAAGGAGGCCATTCAACGAGAAATTGAAGCGGTTCCACAAGTGATGATTGAGCGAGAAATGTCAAATTTTAGAATGAGGTTAAGTGAGTGTGTGAGGATTAATGGAAAACATTTGGACGACATAATATTCAAATAAAAAAAACTCTAAGTAATTGCAAAAATTGATCTTTAATTTGATAAATTAAATGTTTTAATAGTACGAAACACAGCTTAATTATTATCCCTCAAAAATTGTCAGGTTTATATGCCAGACCCTGTATAAGGCTATTACTTATGTAACAGGGTATATTGAGCATTTTCCGCAGTGTTTTTGTTTGGTAACGTTCAAGTATATCAATACTGGAGTTGCACGCTGTAACCTACAATTCAAGCCCATAAGTCAAACAGCCTTCAAAACGAATTTATAAATCAATAATTTACTTTCTGTTGTATATGAGAATAAATAACCAATGCTAGGAAAGCATTATAACTACGTTGTCAACTTGTTTTAAATTAATTTTTAAAATACGGCATCCGATCTTCAATCAACAATAATGCGTTAAAATTTTATTATAGTCGTTTGAACCATATTTTAAGTTAATATCTTTAAAATTTTGGAAAAATATTCATTCTCCATAATAAAACAATTTAATAAAATTCCAACTTAAGTTTCATAATTAAAATTTTTGTATTTATTTTTTATAAATCTTTTTTTTTCTCTTTGAAAACAGCGGAAACCCTAGTTGCTTTTTGAAACGGTTATAAAAGAAATTAGATGAAATCAACGTAAAAATCATAAGAATAATTTTATAAACACTGTGAATAAATGAGGAAGAAATAAATAATTAGATTACCAATTACAGTAGTAGGGTAATACTCTGTACGACCTTATGTAGATAATAACATCAAGATAAATCAACTGATTGTAAATTTATATTATATGATTTGTTTTTTCTATATTTTATCTTATAAAATGGAGGGAAATTATTAACAATAATTTACAATGCCCTTCATTACATAAAATTACTGTTAACAATCTACGATGCCCTTCGTAAGACAAAATTACTAAGTATTGAAAGTATAATCTTCTTTACATGAATCTTTCATTACGTACTGATTATTTCAATTGAAAATACAGAAGTAAAAACTGTAAGAACTAGAAGCACGATTTGCGAAGCATATTTTTTAATCTAAAAAAAATAAATAAATTTTGTATGTAGGAATAAAAAATCCACTTTCTATTATCTAATTAAATTATAACGTCTTTTTAAGGGGAAACATTTATTTGTGTAATTTACAACTCTTTTTTATGTGAATTCCACGTTTGCAGAAATTTACTTTAGTCTCTTAAATTTTATTTGGATTTTTACCCCTTTTTAAATAAAAGAAAGTATTTCCTATTTTTAATTTTGTCTAATTTTTAATTTGATTAGAAATGTAATTTGATTAGAAATAAAATATAAAAAACTGGTATAAATTAATACTTTTCAATCCTTTGTCAACATTACAATTTGAAATTCGTCATCGTATCTACAAAAAATTATCTATCCTGAGTCACATGACGTGAACCATACATGTTCCCATGTATTATGGGAACATGTATGTCCCTCAATATTTCTAGGTAATTTTTTTAATTTTAAAGAGTTGCCATTTTTTTATCGATCTTCCGAAATGGGAGAGATTTTACTGCTGGAAAATTTAAAAGTTGATTTAATTAAAAATAATAGTAAAATAAGGAGCATTATTTATCATTGATATTTTATTACCTTCTATAGCACTCCGTAATGTGAGAAACGACTTTTCTGTGAAGAGTCTTCTTATATTTTCAGTTAAAAGGCTCATAGCCTTCGAACTGTGAGACCTTACCAGGATCTCCTAAAGCCTTCATGGCTTTAGGAGCCATAAGCTATCTTATATATTGTCCTATAAGCTATCATCCTATAAGCTATCGTTTGTATTGTCTTAGAATTAATGAAACATGAACGTCCTGCCACAAATATCAACGATCCGTACTCCCCACATAGAACTGAAATTGATATCAAATTAAACAAAAACTTAATGATTTCCAAAAAAATATTGATAGGTATTTTTACTTTCCCGTCTAGATAGCGCTATAGCAAAACTGTAGCTCTAGAAGGGAAAGTATTGTAATCGGTCCAAGTTGGGCATACGTGGTTTTCACAAGATCTTGATGTTTTGACACTTTCGGATCTCAAAAAATTCGAATGGAAATTTTTCGGATGTTAATCCGAACTAATGTACCGATTTTGACCAAAGTTGGTCAGATTACTTCTATATATGGAGCACTGATGCCATTACATTTTCAACATAAAAGGTCACCGGGGTGAGGTTGTAAAATAAGGTAACCTCAATATCTCGAGTTTTCGCCTAATTAAGGTCATATTTGTAATTAAAATTTTTTGCAAAGTTACCCCACCCCAAAAAAATGCTCTAAATTACTGTTATGTTGTGACGTTACAGTTGAGCAGTAGAATCAAATAAATGTATAATATTTAAAGTGTAAAAAAATAACGCTGGCCTATTCTCGAACTCGATTCACCCGGTTTACTCGGTACCTGGTGCGTTAAGCCTCGTAGCTATATCAGTCTGCCGACCGTACAAGCAAAATTTATTCTATGCATGTTTAAACTAGTTTAGTTAGTGCCGACCGTCGCTACTAGTACCGCCATACGGTATGCGCCGCGCTTCAGTTAGAATCATTGAATTAAATATTTAAATAATCATATTTAAATAAAATGATAAATATATTGAATTAAGTTGTGTGTAAGCCGTGCTTAAAAAACAACCTACAGTTAGCTTTGTTATTTATGAATTTGGTTTAACTATTTTTTTTTTTTTTTTTTTTTGAGTAAAGAATAATTTACATCGATCACAAAGTTTTATGATTCTCTGAATTAAAAAAAAATATTTTGATGGGTGTTTTTTCACCTACAGAAAGTATAGCAATACTTTTCCTTAGTTGTATTTTATAATAGTCTTTTAAAAGAAAAACTGAGCCGTTAAAAATTGTTTTGTAAGTAATAATTTAAAATGAATTACTAAATGGGAGATAAAATACACAAAATTATTTTATTAAGGATTAAGTTTTTATATAATTACTAATGGTTCGACAATTACAAAAAAAAAAAAAATATCCGTTTTCCTGTGATATTAAAAAATAATAATAATAGCAAAGTCAAGACATTTTGACAACTCTTTTATGTTATTATTTTAATAATTGTAAACCCAAGTTAAGATTGAGATGTATAACAGAATTATATATAAATAGCAAGTAATTAAAAACTAGCTCTAAAAGATAATATTGGAAAAGAAATTAAAATTAGATAAAAAACAAATAATTAATTAATGTCAAGGCTTAAAATATAATATTAAAAATATATAAATATACGATTAGGTAAAACTTTTTAATAAAAGTGTAAATAAAGTGCATGTATCTTCTATGCTTTTTAGTAAAAAATGTTGAAGAAATAATACATGCTTTAAAAAAAATAAAAATGATAACTAAGCAATATTTACAAACAATACAAAAAAAGATTTCATTAATATCTGGTTACACACACATTCCCGCTTCTTGAATATCTGTGTATATAATTTGTGTATTATACAAAAATATTTTGTAAACCAATATACGATTAAATAAACTGTTACTTGTTGGTGGTCTGTATAAAACATTATTTATTTATTTACTTTTTAATCTTTTCATACTTAGAAAACATTTATTTAACCTTAGGCTACTAAAAATGAAATTGAATAATTTTTTTCTTGCATTTGTGGTTTTTCTTTAAACAAGTATTATAATATTTATTAATAAAGTGTATATATAACCCACGTCATATTTTACGGTAACTATTAAATAATATGTTTTCATTTAATTCTATACAATATCTTTCACACATCCTCCAACGAAATAGCTCCTACATGATATTTACAATATTTTGTTAAAATATTCTAAAAAAAAAAATGAATTTATTAAAATACTCTTCAGCAAAAATCTTCATTTATCACTCTCGTTTTTAAACCGTTTTAAATTTTAATTTTATTCTTGTATCAAAAAATAAATAGAACTGACTAATCTGTTACATTCACTCTGACCTGTTTTCAAGTCCATTTCTGGTCGTAATAAATAGGTTTTTATCACATCTGTCAATTTTCTCACCAACATGAATGATATTTATCAAACCATGAAAGATGTTCACGACGTTATAAATATCTAATCATCTCTTTTTTTTAGTATCTAAGTCACGCGATAACTGAAGCAGTGATATATTACTAACCTAATGAAATTAAATATTATTACCACTCACATTAATAAAAGATTTTTGAATACAAATCGATCTTAATTCGAATGAATAAAAAAAAAACATCTGGGAAAATGTGATCGAGAAACCTCTTTCCTCGAGCAACAGAAGAAACCAAGTCATCTTAACTCTGCTAAAGAATGGACACACCACGCTCATCAACTTGGCACCATCTGCTCTTTGATTGCCTAATCTTTTGAACCATCCGACAAAATTTAGACCTGGGTTCGGATATGAAATTTCTATTAAACCAGACCGAAGTTGTAAAACGTCTGTTGCGGTTCCTCTCCTACAAGAATGAAGAATACGATTTAGTAATTTTTGTGTGATATTTTATTTTGTATTTATTGTTGTTACTAGTCTATGTCTATTCTTTATTGTTTATTTTTGTTGTTTTATATAATACTAAATGACAGTGTTTTTTAGTCGCTGATGACTATGATTGTTGATACGACTGTAAAAAACAAAAAAACAGAGGTTGGTTTTTATGCATTAAAATTAAGTCAAGTGTATATATTTTTATTTTATATTAAATGTAACCTTTTGGAACATTAAATAAGTTATATTTTGAAATTAGCATAAAATCATGCTAAAAGAAAGATTTTCCTAATTGAAAAAAAAACATTTCACGATATTTTTCTAATTGTATCCAGTAGTAAATATGTTGTTCAAATTAAATGTTTCTATCATGTCTAAATTTTTTTGCATTCGGGAAAAAAGTAGAAAAACTGACTGTTTTATATAAAAGTAGCCGGTCAGATTTCGTTTTGCTCGCCCTTACCGTCAAGCTGGACCCTAGCAGTGTTCGTTATTCTCTCATGGCTGTGAGATTAATACTGATAAATAACAATTGAAGCCTAAAAAGCTCTTTTTCCTCCAACGTTTCCCTCGTTATTGACGTAGAAGCTTCCGATGTGAACGAAAATAATCCTTATGGTTCCCTATACCCTAGAATACCATATATATATCGGAAAGGGGTAAGGTAGAGAGCTGATAATCGGATATGTTATTAGAAACACATAGTCTATTACTTTTCCATCGAAAAACGAAATCAAAAACTTCTCGTCCAAGAGGAAAATTCTTCCACAACGGGGGTCTAGAGCCTCGATCTTCCATGGGATAACATAAATGTATCCTGAGAATTTGAAAGTAATCATTAGGTTGGTTTTCGCGTGATATTGTTACAAACGGACTGAACCGCCACAAACTTTCGCATTTATATATTAGATCAACATAAAAAGTCATTCAGAAATTTTAAAATGTAAAAATTAACATATCTTATTTTTAAGAGATATAATATTTTTAACAGGTGTACATATTTGTACGAAGTATTAATAAAAAAAAAAGAAAATCACAAATATGTTAAGTTAATTAAATAATTTTCTAATTCTAAGATAATTACATTAATAAAAATAATTATGAGTGACATATTAGAACGACATCGTTCCATAAAATGTTCTAAATTAAAGACGATAGTATGCTAAGAAAATAAATTTATCTATTTAAAAACAAAGTGATTATATTAAGTGTTGGAAATCGTCGAAATACTACAATTTTTAAATTCTTATGTGCAAAAATAAACGAGTTAAACATTAGGTTGGTATTGTTATACTATAGGAAAGGGGTTTTTGAAATTCAAGATACGTGGAGGCGCAGACTTCATTTGGGAATTCCTCATCAGTTTCCTTATTCGTAAAAGCTATTGTGTACACCACTGGTCTTAAAAGAAAAAAAAATGTTGGTATGTAAGTGGAATGTCGAGTCTAGAAAGAAGTCTGTCCAAAATGGTCCAATAGGCTATATCTCCTTTTCAGTGTTCATGGTTGGTGAGGTACACCTACTATATTTAATGACGCAATGCGTCAATCAGAAGTCTGATTGTCCCGTTATAAACATCAATACCCCCCTCTTACCAGTTTTCCTTATATACCATCCCTCTTACCGTACCATTTTTTTTAATCACCAATCGGCATCCTTAATTGAAAATATTTTACATTATATATATATATATATATATATATATATATATATACACTTGTATAGAGTATGGGCACCCAATTGTAAATAAAAAGTATTTTCTTTAAAAAAAATACAGAGTAATTTATAAACGTTGCAAGATAAATTTTTGGACGAATTTATTATACACATTTTTTTAAAACCAAGTTTCATTGTTTTTCATAATGAAATAAAACTTGATTTTTACTGAAAATTAAAAAGTTAAGGTTTTTCAATTATTCTTTAAAGTTCAACTTAAAGAAATCCGTGAAATACTTAAGATAAATAATTTTTAAATTATATTTCGTTATCAATTTAGCTAATTATAAATGACAATTTTCTAACGTTTTATGAATTATTTTAAAATCGGTTTTATCGTTAATAAGTTTTTGTTTTAACATTTTTAATTTTACTATTTTTTTTAAATATGGATAAACAAAAACAAAAATACTGACTGTATGAAAAAATTTGTTTCCAAGAATCGCACAAGGTAAGAATCTGGCATTTTAATAAAATTATGTAAAAGGATACGATGTATGTTGAAATAAGAGTGAAATTCTTTATTTTTTGAACGATTAATTTACCATATAATTTCGAAGTTTGTGAAAAGGAATATGAATTGGAAATTTTGCTGCGTATGAAAAATTCCATGCTTAACTGGGATTTGAATCTAGGACCTCCAAATGAAAGGCCGAAATGCTACTTCTCCACTACGGAGACCGGAATTTAGTTTGCAATACGAAACGATCCATAATCGAAAATTAATTGGTATCAGATTTCTGGTATTTATGTTATAAACTAAAAAACAAATTATCCGCGAAAAAAAAGAATATGAAACCATTTTTATGTGATATGTAAACCAAACCTCAAAAAGAAAACTATAATTTCTGAAAGATTCTTTTTTTTTGTTTTTTATTAACAAAGTATTTGCGTGAAAAAGCATTTTCAAGTATTATACAGTTTATAATGGGAGATAAAATGGCCTAAACGAAAATTAGAATGATCAAAAAAATGAATGTTTAAATTTTTTTTAAATTAGTTTTTCCCAAACTCATTAACCAGTTTTATGTTAAAAGAAATATATAAAAAACAAATTAAGTATAATTTTATAAGCTTCACAACTACATTAAGATTGTTTTTTTAATAAAACTATTAAAGATAATTTCAAAAATCGAAATTTTCTATTTCTTTATCCCATAAAACTACTACCATCGTTATAGATCATGCTATGGATTCGTTGGTTCTTGAAGGTCTGTATAAGAATAAACTTCTATGCTAATTTTTATTCCTTCACTATTTTTTCCATTTCATTTTATATTTTTATTGGGCAAGAAGTGGTAAAATATTTAATGGCCGTTTTCTTTTAATCGCCTTACAGTTACAGAATAAATAGTTATTTTACAATTGAGAATTAATCACAAAAATTTATTTTTTAAAGATATTTTATCCGTTTAACAGAATCCATTACTTTAATTAATCAAAATTTCGTGACGTAATTTTTTTGAAAAGTTATCTTACGAGTATTTAGTAAAGTTTATAACGAATTGAATTTTTTAATTGTGATATACTGTATTTATATTTCAGAAAATATTTTATGTATACGAGTATATACTGAAAACTGCCAACAATTTATTAATGATTTTTCTAAAATTCCAGTACAATTTAAATAGCTAACACAATCCTTAACATAGTATTTACTATGTTAAATTTCTTAGCATGTTATTGCGACATACTTATTTGCCCTATTATTATTATTATTATTACTACAACTATTTTTATTAAGGAAGTTAATGGGCAGTTACATTATGAAATCATTTGTTGAGTAATACAGACTCTTTCTTTTCAGTATAACTAATTAGACTGTATGTTATAATCTTTAATGTTACAGCGTCTCTCTGCTGATAAAATATTATGTGTGATAAAAAAATAAGTTAATTATTTATTCATTAATAGTAATTTAAAAAAAAATAAAATATTTAATTTTATTCAACTAAAATTCACTGAAATATACACGTAAATTTATTATGTACGTAGATAAAAATTTTCGTTCAGAATAGGAATTCATATGCAGGTTAATTCAAACAAAAAAATGTAAAGAAACTAATTTTAAAATGACGAAATTAACCATTATAATTATAATTATTATTAAAGAAACTGTGGGGGTGATAAAATGGGCAATCGAAAGGTACTTTGACTTCATGTATAATTGAAACAATGCCAACGATACTCTCATAAAAGGTTTAAAAATAGAATGAGACTGTATATAATACTTAATTGCTAATACATTTTATAAAGTGTAAAAATCGATCAGTTAAATTTATATTATATAGTCTAATTATTTCTCAATAAACTCCCGATTAGATTGTAAGTTTTTTCAAGCGATATACCAGAAGATCGTTCGTTATTTTTTGTTACAAAAACTGATAAATACAGATTTATAATAACAGGACCCATATTAAAGATTTTTCAAAATGTATGTTTTTAAAACGGTCTATTATAAACGAGACATTTAGCAACTTCTTTGAGAATCTCCTCTTTGCAAAAGGATTAGTCACTATGGAAGGCCACGAAGAATTTTAGCATCGTTCTCACCTTTGAAAACGTTGGGTAGATCGTGAGCTTGAAGCGATAGTGAGAAAGTGGTGTATCCGGCAGGCTTCTTGAGAAGGTCTTTCAGCATTTGACATACGACGGATTGGCGAGGAAGAAATAATTGAATTTTCGAGTAGCCCAATTCCTACGAGTCATCCTGTAAAACCTTTTTCGTCAGCAGAAGTTCTGCGAGTAATCTGCAGAGGAGGAAATTCAAAGAAAACTCCAAATTATTAATTGATAACTAATAAAATACTTTTTATGCTTCCATTCACGGCCATCCAGAATGTAACACATTTTTTATGGAATCTTTGAACTAATGCACGCGGCCGACCGTCGCCTCAATCCGTTCGCTGCACCAGCTACATGGAATCTTTGAACTACAAGTTTCCCGACGGATGGAAGTTGTCGTAGATAGTAATGGTCCCGAAACCGGTAATCCGAATCATGAATGTAGCTTCATACAAGCCAATAAGCCTGTTCCTTCGACCGAAGAAGGTATTTGAACTAGATATTACTTCTGAAATTATGGCCGATTTTGGAGAAAGGATATGTTATTCCTGACCATCACTTCGGCTTCAGACAAGGTCAGTCAACCATCGAACACACATACAAGATTTTCAACGTTATCAACGAGTGCCTCGAAGAAAAGATGTATTAATTCCTTTTGGTTGTGCTGAAGCCTTTGATGAACGTTCAGAGATTCCTAGCCTACTCAATAAATTGAAAAGGAACCTTCCTCAATTACTTACTTGTTCCTACATAGCTACCTCGACGGACATTTTTCTCAGGTGAAATACAATCGAAACCTGTCTGTATTCTTTGATACTGGGTCGGGTGTCCCTCAGGGCTCAGTTCTGGTGCCGGTTCTATATTCGGTCTTCAAAGCGGACCTCCCTACTCCAGAGGATATCACAATTGTATCGTTTGCAGATGACAATGTTTTAGATCAAAACACCAAATTTACGCCTAGATTTGCACCCCAAGAATTTTCGTGCGATTTAATTTCATAGAGAGAGCAGAAAGTAGAGTTAAATATTTCGCGAGCCGAATCTCGCTAAGGAACTGTTTTCTGACCTATGTTTATATGATTTTTTTTTTCTTATTTTTGGCTAATCACTCTATGTGTGTCTGTGTATGTGTACATATATAAAAGTACAGCTATAAGTTTGTTAGTAAACAAATTTATTTAATACCGACGTTTTGAAAAAAAATACGGTATAGCTTTCGGTCACAGGTATGAATGGGGGGGGGGGTGAAAATGAATTTTCTTTACATTTTAAGTTATGAGTACGAAAATACCATTCACTTAAATTCGGGTTTTCTTAGGTTAGGCCTACGTATAACATTTTATGGCTCAAAATCTCCAAAAATACCAAATCAATTCCCTTGATATTTAGATATGGTGTAGTAGTAATGTATTCGAAACTTTTATGAAGATTGATCAAACCGTTCTTGAGTTACGCTCAATATAAGGACGACAGGAGACAACATAACTTCTTTCTTGTCTAGCGGTGTATTTTCATGAGCGCTTATGCAGTGAGTGAATTGAAACTTGATACTTGTGTGTAAGGTCTACTCATTAATCGAACGTATTTAGTGCGTTGTGCTCTGAAAATCAGTGGTTTTCTGACTCCAAAATAGTTAGGGCTTCAGAAACTAAAAATCTTTTGTTAAATCTGTGACGATTTTAAAGCTGAAGCGATGAACATATTGTTTAGAAAGGCTTTATTTTTTTTACAAATAAGGAAGAAACCAAAGTTTCTATTAAATGGTATTTTCGCTTTAATATAAATAATTTAAATAGAATTTTGCTTTAATAAATCTTTGATAAAATATCATTTTAATTATTTTATAAAATTGCTTCAAGGAATATAATGTAATTCATTTATTAAAAACTAATTTTATTACTTAACTGTTTTTTTTTTTGCTGTAATCATCATTACATACTTTAATAGATATATTTGCTAACGTGAGAATGTTTTTTTTTATTAAAAACAAATGTTCTGAAGAAAGAGATATCTTGGTATAAGTAATTAACGAAGATAACGAAAAAGAAACGAATGATAAAAATTACTTTTTAATAATTAATATTAGATATTTTACGTTTATTCCTACTTTATTTAAAGATTTTTTACTCTCACAAATTATAACAGTAGTAACAAATATTATGATTTAATGTATTTTATATTTTTGTTTAGAGATAGTTAATATTATTATTAATATTCTTTAAATTATTTGGTATTTTTTAGTCAAACGATGTTTTTTAAAAGGTTTCCTTTAATACAATTTATTTAATGCTCTTGAATTATTTCAAGTTCACACTATTTGTGGATAAACTTCATAAAATAATGTTTAATGAAATGGAAAACTGTAAAAAAAATAAGCTAAGATTATCTGATTTTTAATGGTTTAGTTAAAATATAATAAACGTGCTGCAAGTTCACATTTACTGTCACTTATCAGGTATTATCAAAATTTACTTCATTATCAGGCCGTAGAACTTTTTATTTTACAATTAAAAGCTGATATATAGTTACTTTATCTTTATTTTTAATTTTTCTACCTAAAGATTTTCTACGATTTTTTTTTGCAATATTACTTAATTAAAAAAATATATTTTATATAAATCTATACGTATCTTTTTTCTTTAATTTGAAACCACTAGAAAAAAATCTTTTAAATGTAATGGGATGAAAATCACGTTGATGAAAATGTGAATCATATTATTTATTGTAAACAAAAGTTGAAATAATTTTCTTAAGAAAACCTTTTTGTTATTTTTATACGAAAATTTAATAACATTCTTTCAAACTATCCTTTAAACTTACTGTTAAATATTCTGATTTCTAAGTAATTTTAGTGTTAAAATAAAAAAGATGTAAATTTTAATTTTAGAGATGTTAAAAATCTTCTTTTTTTTGACTGATGAGTTAATTCACCAAGGAAGCTTATAAAGAAGCCTGTATATGGGAATATAAAAATTTTAATTTGTAGTGTATTAGAAATAACATGCCTGATGGGGATTTAAACCCGGGACCTCCGGATGAAATGCCGATACACTACAACGCTGCCAAGGAGATCAGAAAAATAAATAAATATATATAAATAATAATTTAATTTATTTATAATAGATTTTACTAAAATAAATTTACAGAAGTATTGAAATACGTACATAAAAATTATGATTTTGTTTTTATATATTTTTTGTTTTTATTTTTGTTACAGTTCGACCAGTTGGCGTTTGGGGATTAGAAGATGTAAAAATAAAAGAGAGGTCCCGATTACGGTTAGTCTGCCGTTGTAAAGGTAATCCACTTCCAGCAATACAATGGTATAAAGATGGTGCTCGGGTAAATGTTTCCAATAATACAAGGATACAATATAAAAAGTGAGTAATCTGTTTTAATTTATCATACAAATTATTTGTTTTTTTTTCTACAATTTACTGATTACTTGTAAATAAATTTGTAGGTTTTAATTCACACTGATGTTTTTAAACACACGAAGTTACAAACTAAAATAGCTGAGAAATAAAAAAACAAAATTTTAAGTGTTTTACAGAGTGTGTCACGAAGTTCTCTCGGTACTTTCATACCTAATCTACTCGTAAAAATATTAGAACAAGTTCATATTAACATATGAGGACGTATGATTTAAACACTGATACAGTATTGCGCATTGTAGATCAGCTGTTGCTATTTTATTGCCAACTTTGAAATAATAATTTTCCAAATAATTTATTGTATTTCAGTCTTTAATAAAAACAATTATTATCCAAGTAATTTTTATTTTACAATTGTGTACTTTTCAGTTTTTTAATTTATTTAACAGTAAATTTTGTTTTTATAAATTTTTCACATCACCAAAAAAGAATTTGGTTTTTGCTTAGATTAAATATGTTCTTTTCTGACAAATATAGTAATGCACTGTTTGTAAATAAAATTCAAATTTTTATAACTTTTCTTTTTTATTCAATTTATCATACACCATTTTCTTTAAAATGAAATTTTCTTGAAGTTTTGTTTATAAATTTTCGTGTTTATTATCTATTTAACAAAGTTATTTTACAAGTTTTACCAAAATTCATTGGTTTTTACCCCAAAATTCTCAAAAACCTCTGTCGAGACGTTTCTGGGACATATTTGATTCGATTTTTCAGGTCAATAAAAAAATTAAAAAATCACAAATTGTACTAGTTAATTAACACCCTAAAAATTTTAGTACGACCTAATTTCATCGGGGTTGTTGAAATCTGAGCGAAATCTTCCACTAGCCATACCTTGCAAACAAAGCATTTTAGGACGTATGTTTATATGAATGTTTTCCATTATTTTTACCACTAGAATAGGTTATGAAAGTTCTGGGAGAACGTGACACTCGGTATTTTTATATTTTTTTTAAGAACGTACTGAAATAAAACCTATAAATAAAAAAGAACATGGAAGAAAGTAATGTGTAACCTAAATAACAATCTTCGTTCTTTTATATTTAAGGTATTTTATTTATTTATTTTTTTGTATTTTGGGGAAAAACAAAAGCACTTGCACAGGACAGGAAAAAGTGGAGAGCAGCCATGGCAAGACCTGCCCCACTGACAGAATACAATCAATGAATGAGTGGGGAAAAAGTTATTTTATTTTTAGATTATTAGTTGAACTTTGAAATTGATTCGTATATTATATAAACCGTAATAATATTAATCTATCAAAATTTAATAAATAACACATTTTTAAAAAAACATTGTTAAAAATTAATTTTAGAATCCACGAAAAAGAAAAAAAAGATTAAATTCGGAATGTACAAACAAAAAATTTTCGATTCAATAAAACAAAAATAATGCTTGTCGGGTATCTTTCAAGAATGGAGAAAAATAGGTTGGCAAAGAAAATAATCGCATTCCTTAAATATAGAAAAATTGAATTAATCTAATTCTATGAAGTCCGAAAGATTAAAGTGAAAAACAGATTTATGTAAAGTCCAAAATAGGAAAATATTTTTAAATTTTAAGGTCTTTTCAATAAAAAAAAACATGAATTAAAATCCAATGATTGGAAGAAAGAAAGAAACGATAAACGTAAAAGTACAATAATACTGAAAAAGAAAAAAAAACAAGAAGGCCAGATAAAAATTTTAATAAAGTCCACCCTGGCCAAATCGCGGGAAAAATTAACAAAAAATAATTATAATATTATTTTTTCGTAGATTTATCATTCTCTGTTATTTGTTACATTCAGTTTCACTGCTTTGTGATCATCAACTAAAAATAACATAAATAGATAAATCTTATCAAAAATAAATAAAATTTAAAAAACCCACCGGGTTAATCTAATGGCAAACTCGCCGTTATTAATCAGCTGATTTCAAAGTCGAAGTTATCAGGTCCAAATCCTAATAAAGGCAGTTGCTTTTATTCGGATAGAATACTAGATCATGGATACCGGTGTTCTTTGGTGGTTGGTTTTCAATAAACCACATATCTTGGGAATAGTTTCCCACATCTCGATTCCCCCCCGAGGAGAGAAGATCCCACCTCGTAGCGTGTCTGGTCTCTACACCACCCCCTCCGTTCCTAGCCAGTAGTGGCTTTAACGGAGGACATCTTCTCGCCCTCAAACTGATTGTGCCACACAGCTTTCAGTCCAAGCCCCGCAGAGATGCCACCGATGCAGATGCCCCGAGGGACATCTACATCGGTGAAAATTCACCCCGAGATAGATTTACGTGTTTATGCCTTCAGATTGAAGACAAAGGACACCTGCAGCTACCACGTCGCCCTCAGGAACTAAGCTAGAAACCTAACCGCGGAACGAAGACCCCGCGCCTAGATCCAACTATTAAAGAGCCACTTTCTGAATGTCTCATATCCGTACTAATAACCTCAACAATAAACTTTCCCACTAAAGTTTTATACATCGAAATTTAGACCTAGTTCCCTTAAGAACCCCGCTTAATACTCAAAATGAGTTTCTATCTGACTCCGTTCCGGTCTGCCCGGGAGAGGAGAATTAACGCCTACTCCCGCACAGCGCCATCACGGAGTCCCGCGTGACATTCACCATCTTTCGCAGACCGCCGCCAAGACTCCCTTGCATACCACCAAAGCAGTACCCGGAGAAGCCCCGCCGACAGTGTCGTTAGCACATTAGTGCCCCCGTCGGAGCGCGACCGCACCTACCGGGCAAGAATAATCCCGCCCGCCGACAACGGCCGCAACTCCGCCGACAGCATGATTAAATACATACCACAATCCATCTAACCGAGGCACGCTGCCTTAAGCGCCTACCTTCGGCCAGTCAACTGCCCAGGCGGTCCCTAGCCACCCAGGTTCCTATCACCTACTAGATCCCTTCGGCAGCCCTGCTCAGGGCGAGGAAGCGAAGGAAGCCAGCAACTATTGTCCACTCTCTACGAGTCCTCCAGTTGACTCGTAGATCCAAAATAGAGTTTACTCTCTCGAGTTTCCTAGCAACTCTGGTACGTTCAGCTTCGTACCGGGGACATATGTGAAGGACATGGTCCACGGTGTCATCGACCCTACAGTCCGGACAGAATCCGGAATCAACCAACCTAAACTTTGCCAATTTATCCCTAAAGGCACCATGTCCTGAGAGGAACTGAGTGGTATGCCGATTGGAGGATACCCAGCTAATCGCTCGCAACTTTCTAACATTGGGAAATATACCATGCGTATAACGACCTGTCAAAGAAGTATTCCACCTATCTTGCCAAGAGTCGAAACCTTGGTCTTCGATCTCACGCATACGCCCAGCAGTAAGAAGGCCACCCTTCTTTGCAACATATCGCTGGTAGCCGAAATATCCACAGGTTTGATGCCCGCGATCACAGTTACTGCCTCTCGCGAGACAGTTCTGTAACCACCGACAACCGCTAACAAAAGAAGACGCTGGGCTCGTAATAGAATGTCCCTATAACATTGGTACCGCTAACGATGAGCCCAGACGGGCGCTGCGTACAACATAATGGCCTCACAAACGCCTTTATAAAGAATCCGCATGGTACGGAAATTCAACCCCCAATCGGAATGGACCACTCTACGGACGCCGAAGAAAGCATCAACTGCCTTCTTCGCCACATACTGAAGGTGCTCCTTGAAGAGAGGCCTCTCATCAAGGATAACACCCAGATATTTCTGAAGGGTGAAATAGTTGTCCACAGCAACCATTCCAATGGTTGCCATGTAGGCTTGACATTGCAAACCCACCGAGTTGGTCTACTGGTTAACGCGTCTTCCCAAATCAGCTGATTTGGAAGTCGAGAGTTACAGCGTTCAAGTCCTAGTAAAGCCAGTTATTTTTAATGGATTTGAATACTAGATTATAGATACCGGTGTTCTTTGGTGGTTGGGTTTCAATTAACCACACTTCTCGGAAATGGTCGAACTGAGAATGTACAAGACTACACTTCATTTACACTCATACATATCATCCTCATTCATCCTCTGAAGAATTATCTAAACGGTAGTTACCGGAGGCTAAACAGGAAAAAGAAAAAAGAAAAAGGCTTGACATTGCAATGGCAAGCCTACAGCATTTACCGGTACAGTTATTTTACACTGGTAAGTCACTAATAATGACTTTAATTGTTGATATTATTATAAATAAAAGTATTAAAAAGTAAAAAAATCTGATGTGGACATCTCATGATTTCTTTGGATGCATATTAAATTTCATGTACACATTTTTTTTAATGAAAATTTTATTTCATTAATAATTTCTGAATTTTTTCATGTTTTTATTTATTATTATTGATTGATTATTTATCATAATCTTTTTTTTTTACAATCTGAGATTAACATATTTAACCAAAAATCAATATATTTAAAGTAAAAAAAAAAGTTAAAAACGGAGTTGAAGGCTGATTCGAACCGATGTGCCTTTCCCTAAGATCTAAATATTTCATTAATTAGATTTTATTCGTCTTTAACTCTAGAACCAATGAAAATATGTACCATTTGTGATATATGGTTGAAAATCTTTCAATGAAGGCTTTTTACTGCAGTTTAAAAAGATTTCAAAATCCAATACTGTTTGGATTATGGGCTTTTTTGAACACTTTTCGTTCATTCGATTGCAATCAAAAGCGGAAGTGCACATCTAGATGTTACAATAGTCCTAAATTCAAAATTTCAACATCCTACGGCTAATCGTTTTAAGTTATGCGAGATACAGAAGTCACGCCGAAACTAGTCAAAATGGATATTTTCGTTGAAATCTGAAAACCGAAATTTTTCGCGATCACTATACTTCCTTTACTTCGTACAAGTAAGTAAAATTTCTTTTGTGGTTCTATAAATTTATACTTTTTGAAATCAATAGAAAAATTAAGATTTTAATTGGTATGATAGTATTGATAATATTTTAAATGCTAGTATCAATGAGTTGACTGTATTTTAACCTGGTACCAACAAAAAAAAACGAAATTTAAAGTAGAGTTTTAAAGAAATATTATTTTTTTCTTTAACTAGTTTTTTAATGTTTTTCATTATTAATTTTTTCAATATATTGGAAAAATGTTTAAGTCACCGAAAACTGTTCTTTTTTTTGCAATAGGCAAAACAAATATTGAGAAAAAAATGTGTTATATAATGTTTTTCTAGAGCAAATATACAAAACGTTCAGTTATTAAAATAATATAATTTTTTAGTAGTTTATTAATTCTTTTTGTCCTCAGTCGAAATATATTCCTACCATTAACTTATATTAATTCTTAAATTAACATTTCAATTATGTATACTATACAACTGACTGTATAATAATTATCATTATTCTCAGAGAAAGTAATATTGTAACCATTGTTGCTTTTACTCAGAAGATTTTCTTTGCAGATGATTCATTTGTAAAGAATCCTTTTTCTGTAAGAAATAATGCATGATATACAATGTCTTCATTCAATAGGCGATAAAATGAATGTAGTAATATAAAATCTTTTACTAGAAATATTTAGAAGGAGAGTAATTTAAAGTAAATAACACTCTAAAAAAAAAGATATAGTGTTACAACAGAAATGAAGAAAACGATGAAAGACATTGTGAAAAGGGAAACATATTATACCAGATGTTTAAGAATTCAACTATTAAAATAGTAGTTTAAATGTGTGGGTGAAGTAATGAAGACATCAAAAATAAAGTAACACAAACAAGAAGATATTTCTAACAAAAAGAAATAAAAACGAAAACTATTAGTTTAAACTGTAAGATGTTAATTAAGTAGGAATTCTTAAAATATATTTTTCCGAATGTGTTGCTTAACGGTAACACTTTTTCTAGGTGAAGTCTGACGAAATGGTTGCAATGGATATATATTGCGTATGCCACATAATTCCGAGACTGGATAAAGTTATTCCTTTAAATAATTATACATCTACTACTTAAAGGACGATGTGACATATAACCGAAAGATTCCTTACCTGCATTTATTTATAGGTTAATCATAGTTATCTAACAAAAATATCATGTAAATAGGAAGAAAGTGCTGATGGATAACTTTTTGATGAGTAAGTTACGGTTACGCTTAGAGTTTTAGATAAAAAGTTTTACAAAAATAAACTCCGTGATCTATCCGTACCTGCAATTCCCGTCTTTCTTTCATTACAGTATATATTACTGTATAATCTTAATTTTACCTGTTACATATGAACACGGCAAAAAAAACATCGCAAAGAGTATTTTTAGAAATTATTTTTTAAGCTATAATATTTTGACACCTGTACTTAACTTTACCGTTCAGTTCGATTAATTTTGGTTTTTGGTGATAGCACATTACAGCTTTTAACAAGGATTATTCATACTGATAAAAATTCAACCTTTTTAGTTCTTTCTGTTCTTTGTCGTATTGACTTATATTCGATATTTGTACTTCGATATTTGAATTACAAAATTCAAAAAGTGTGGTCTTATCAGAATTTAGATATTTGATTGTGGTGGGTTAAATTTACCATTTATTTAAATATTCATTTAAATAAATGGGTTGGTCAAGTGTGGAACTCGTCATCGCAAATCAACTGATTTCGAAATCGAGAGTTCTAAGGTTCAAATTCTAGTAAAGTCAATTATTTTTACGTAGATTTGAATACTAGATCGTAGATACCGGTGTTCTTTGGTGACTGAAATTCAATTAACCTCTCAGGAATGGTCGACCTGAGACTATACAAGACTAAATACATTGATACATATCATTCTCTGAAGTAATATCTTAAAATGGTTCCGGAGGCTAAATAGAAAAAGAAATTATATAGCCAAATATTTTTTTTTTCACCACGTCAGTGGTGGTTCAATTTTTTCTTTTTTACTCGAATAAGGAGGAAGGAAAATATTTTTTTATTAGAAATGCTTTACTTTCAAAAGGAGGTGGAATATATATATATATATAAAGTTTTAAAAAATCTGATGTGGACACCTCATGACTTCCTTGTACGCCAATTAGATTACATATACACTTTTTTTTAACAATCTGAGGTTAATAATTATTATTAATGAATCAATATATTTAAATTAAACAAAAAGTTAAAAAGATGGAAATGAAATCGAATTCGAACCAATGTGCGATCCCTTGTACGATTCAAATATTTCTTTAATTAAAATTTTATTTGGCTATAACTATGCAACCAATGAAAATAAGTAACACATAGTTGGATATGATACATAGTTGAAAAGCTCTTAATGATTACTGCAGTTAAGAAAAGGTTCAAAATCCAAATTTTGTTGATTTTGTGACGCTTCCGGTTACCACACCACCTCCCCCACCGTTCCTAGCCCTGATAGGCTTTAACGGTAGACATACGTACGTACAGACTCACGCCGAAACTAATCAAAATAAATTCAGGGATGGTCAAAATGGATATTTCCGTTGAAATCTGAAAATCGAAATTTTTCCCGATCACAGTAGTTTCTTTACTTCACACAAGGAAATAAAAACAACAAAAAAAAGTATTAATAATAATGCTTGCCCAACTTCATAACTAACTTTTTTATAATTTAAAAAAAGTATATTTAACTGAAAATTTTAAAATTATTTCTTTCTAAAATTGTGAATGAGTCATTTCTTCAGCTGAAAAGGATTTCACTTTGTAAAACAGAATTTAGAAAAATATTTTCCAATTTATTATATTATTCTTTTCCAGAACGATATCCGAATGGAAATATATTTCAATTTTTATCACGAAAATTACGAGAAATTACAAATTTTTAGCTATCTATGTTTTATGTTAAAATGCTAAAAATCGTATAATTTGAAATGCTTTAATCTGAACTTCATGACAGATTAAAGGATTAATTTTGATAATTTTCTAATTTAACCGATTGGACATTTTTAATATTATTTTTTTTTTATAGAAAACCGAGAATTTAGTAAATTAAAAAACTAGTAAGATTAGAAAGAAAGACGTGTTTCAGCATATCGCTGAAAAAATTCAAATTTTACGATTTTTGTAGGTATCAGAAAATATATGTTGCAACTTTTTTTTTAAGATATATATTTTTGAAATAAAGCCATAAAAATTTATTTTAGAATTTGAGCCCTTCTTTTTTAAAGACTCTATAGGAAACCCCATATTACGTATGGGTAGGTAATACTTCCAAATTGGCAATCGGTAGAAAGTTATAAACTAAAAGTAATCGAATTTCTTTTAAATTATTTTTTTAAATTTCTTTTTAAAAACTGCCCTTGTTTCAAAACATTTGAACATACTAAATAATCATTATCACTCTACTTACTTGCTTAATGTTTGTTTTTGAATTGCTTATATGTTTGTTTTGAGGAAATTACATTATAAAGTTAAATTGGGAAGTTGTTGACTTTCTAATCTTGACTTAATTTAGAAGCAAAAATCTTTTTATTATATGAACCTATAGAGTGTTTTTTAAGTGAAAAAAATATCGAAATAGTTCGAATGAAAAAGTTTCTGCAACTAAATTTTTACTGTAATTTATGTAATATTTTTCTCAAAAATTCCTTGCAAGTTTCGAGATTACAAAAAAATTAGTATCTCGTATTTTAATAAACGTATTAAAAATTTAAACATTCTTTTTAAAGATTCAACGTGGAAAATTAATTAAAATGTTGAAAAGGTAAAGTTTAAATTATTTTCATTAAATTAAAGAAAATTAATTGATTAGTTTCGATAAATATTTTTCTTTTGAACCATTTCCTAAAAGGGCTCTCCACTTGACCGATGTATTTTTATACCGTCAATTATTTTACTGATGAATATAGGTAGAACAGCTACGTTAAAGGAAAAAATGATGATCCTGTCAATAATGAGGGTACGGTTTTTGCAAATCTTTACATTTTAAGGTTCATATAAAAAAAACAACTATATGTATGTGAATACATATGTGAGGTTTTGACCTTATATCTCAGGATTGACTTGACCGATTTTTTTCAAATTTAGCTCACATTTCTATATATGCGACATTGATCGTATTCATTATTTTTTCAAAAGATTACCCCCCCTCCACCAAACCACCTCTTAAAATAGAAGTATATGTGTTTTGTTCTTTAGCTCTATCTCCCTTCGGTTTAAATTTTTATTTTTTGTCCTTTGAAAGTGTTTTTACATATATATGTATATACGAGTATATAAACTATCAAGAAATATTTAAATCATAGACCCGAAACCTAAAATGGAGAAAAGTTTTTTGAACATTTTCTCTTTCTTATTTTAGCCTTTATTGAAAGAGATGTTAGATTTAGAGAAAATTTATTTATGCAAATTTGTTAAACTTAACTTATATATGAATATTTTTAATAAAATTAAAATAGTCTCGGCAACTATATTATATTCCGGATTAAAAATTAAAAAAAAATTTTTTTCTTACTTTTTCTACATTTTTAAACAATTTTCTTTTAAATCCATGTTTTTTATATCCTGTAAATAAAAATCTTAAAGTTTGAATTGCAATTCGCCGGAAAGTTTGATTCTTCTTGAATGACTTTACCGGCTTAGCCGGTAAATTTTTAAAATTATTTAAATATTTATTACTATCATTCAGAATTTCAAGAAATCCATTTTAGAAAGACACAAGTATGAAACTAAAAGAATATTAGTTAAAAAAAATCCATTTTATTTAATCGCCAATCTCACAATATTAAATGTTGAAAAATTTAATTGTAATTTTACATTTAAGCAAAATGTTCAATTTTTTATTTTTATTTTTTAGTAATATATTTTTCGAAAAAAAAATATTTTCATGAAAATTTTTTCGAAATATTGCTTCTTTTGTTAAATTTTATTTTTTTAAACATCCATAAAGTAAAGTGATGAATCAAAAACGTAAAAGGAAACAAAATCACCACGTGAACAAAACAGCTTTCTATACGACTATGATTAATACTATTAACGATGGAGTAAAATCAAATTTGCAACCTATAAATTAAACTCAAAATATATCATCTAATAAACAAATAAATTTATTAACGTATTTTTTAAACAAATCAATAATTCTAATAGTTTTTAAATAAAATAATAGTAATTTAAATTCATTTGGTAACAATTTATAGTGTAAATGACATTGATTAAAGAATAATTTCTAAGTAACAATAAATAATACATTTTGCAGAAATTTATAACTGTGTTTATTTTCTAACAATATTACGCATAAAATTGCTTTATTGTAATAACCATGATTACAGTTTTGTGCTTTAAAAATATTGCATATTAGTAACTCTCTGAAGTGTCGGAAATTTAATTCGCTTTATAATGACGTCAAAAAGTTAACGACAGTTTTGTATAACTTCCCAATCACGTCTGTTACGTTATAAAATTAATTTTCTTCCTAAATTTATTTTTAAAAAAAATAAAAAAAGGTATCCTATTTTATCTATTATTCAGTTGAATTTACCCTATAAAAACGTGTAAAAGTAAATACTGTCTTATCAATTCTTTCCTTATTATCTAAGCCAGAGTTTCTTGTTTGGCAGGCTTCAACTATTTTCCAATTATTTATCATTTTTCAAGTATTATCCTTCAATGAGGAATAAGTTATTTTTAAAATTAAAATCAAAGGTTGTATTTATTTTTTATTAACTTAGTAAGCTGATGTATATAAAATTTTAAAACAAAATTATTATCGTTATTAATAATATTATATTATTAAACATAATATAATAATATTAAAAGCAAGATATTTCGTTTTGCCTTTGGCTATTCTAGTGTCTTTAAGAATTATTAACCGGCCTACGATTTTCAGAGAACTAATCCACTGTAATCGTTTTGTAGAGTCCATAGTATTTAATGTTCATTTCAATATATTCTATTCTCTCCCGCTGTTTATGTAAAAAGGTTTTCTCATTACCGGTTTTTTCTCCTTAAAAGGTTTATTATTCTACTTCAAAAATATTTCATAACATTTATCAAAACATAAAAATAAAATAGCAGTAATTTTTAATTCTTATAATAATTCTTGATAGGAATAAATACTTGGAAAATGGTCGAGCTAAAAACATCCAAACCGGACAAAAATAACGAGACGTGTTTATTTATTATTTAATAGATTAGGTCCATTAGAATTATTTTTGTCGCATCAAAAAGGGGTATTTTGATGTGTAATATGAAAAAAGAAAAAAAATTGCATTTAAAAAATTAAATGAATTTTTAGGTTGGAATATCTTGATACGATTATATTTCTTCCAGAAATAATATGGTTTATTTCTTCCAATTTTTTTGCTATTAATAATAATTCAACCCACCAGATTGGTTTAGTGGTAAACTCGTCATTGTAAATCAACTCAAAGTCGGTTCCCAGGTTTAAATCCTAATAAAAATAGTTACTTCTATTCGGATTTGAATACTAGACCGTGGATACCGGTGTTCTTTGGTGGTTGGGTTTCAGTTAACCACATACATCTCAGGAGTAGTTGTCAAGACTACAAATTTATCGGTACAGTTACATTATACGGATAAGTTGCTAATTGTTGATACGAATATAAATAAAAGTTTTAAAAAAATAATCACATTTTCGGTAGGTTAATGACGTCATTATTTTAGTAAAAAATGAACTTATAGAATTATTTGTAATCAAGTGGTTTTTTTTGTTTGTGAAAAAACATATGATAAGAACAACTAATTAAAGTAACTACCATAAATTTTCTTTTTCATTATGTTTTCCGGGAGTTATCTTACGTATAATAAAATATAACTAAAGAATAGAATAGATAGAAGTTAACCAAAGAAACTCTTAAAAAAATTAATTAAATAAATCATAAAATTTTTGAAAGAATGTAAAATAATTATGAAAAGGATTAATTTAATTAAATGCAAACAAAAAAAATTGATTGTTTTATTCGTTGATTTTTACAAAAATATAAATATCAGGGTAGTTTAATATTATTTATTATAATATAATGGAATAAGAACTAATTTTACTACAACAGATATCGGAATACCATATTTAGTTATACTCGAAACTTAAATCAGGAGGAAAAATATAACATCTAAGAAGAATTCTGAAGTCACTGACATAAACAATACACCGACTTGGAACAAAACTATAGGCCTCTATGTAAACCTAATTCTGGAACCACGTGAAGTACATACATATTAGAAATATTCAGAAAAAACTAGTATGATCTGGAAAAAAATAGTTTAAATATACAGTCTTTGAGATGAAAGTGATCCTAAATTCGTGATAAAATTAGTTTCTAAAATTATATTTTTATTTTATATTTATTAGAATATAGAATTCATTTTGATTTTCAAGAAAAATAAAACAGTGGTAAGGAATGATTCATATAATAGAATCCTTGGAGTGAGAAAAATTATTGCTATTATCTACATCTGAGTGTATAATTGGGTATTCATGAAATAACTTTTTTTTTAACTCAACGCCTTTTGAAAATAACATCGACAAAACTAATTAACTGTTTTCTTATTATAAAGCGAAGAATAACCTTATATCCTATGAAACAGTTACGACTAAAGACTTAATGTTTTAGGATTTTCTTCATTCTTTAGGAGGTAAAATATTAAATTATTTTTACTTTCAACCATCTGGTTTGGTGGAAAATTGAAAATACTTAAAATACTATCACATTGACTTTTTTTTTTATGTAATTAAAATTGATTAATTTATTTTAGTTTTCGTAAATTTGATGAATAAAAGTTTGATTTCTATCGTTGTGATAAAAAAATTTAATAAAAATGTTGCTTTCTATCCACGATTTAACTTTCGTATAGAAAATTATTCTGGTATATTTTTTTGAATATAAAATCGTGTATAATAAAATTTGTTTCAATTACGTGCGTGCGATACTCATAAATCTTCATTATGGAGTCAATTGTTGTGAAGATACCACAGTGAACTGGAGACAATTCTAAGGATATGGGATTGGTTTGCCTGTAGATGAGCTATGGCATAAAATTGCCAAAATCATAGTTTGTACATACGTAAGTCCAAATCGGTTTTAAGAAATATTTATATATTACAAGATATTTTAGAAGTCTGTCTATCAATAATACACTAGAAGAAATTTTTTTTGGGCAGATGCTGTTGCCGTTTTACATCGGTAGATATGTTACGCTAATGATTTCTTCTGATTATTTTATCGAGTTACACTGTATAATAGCTGTGTTATAAATGAAAATTGGATACAATGTTCTTGGTGAGTGAAAGAGAGAGAAGGTTCTGTTTTGACGATTTTAAAGGGTTTATTTTGATATTACAATTGCTAAATCATGTAGAAAAATGTCCTAAAAACAATGTGAAGAATTAAATTGAAGTCCGTAGGACATTCACATCAGTAAAGGAAGTCTTTCTTTCTTTCTTTTTCTTGTTTAGCCTCCGGTAATTACAGTTCAGATACTTCAGAGGATGAAATGTAGTTTAAGTGTAAATGAAGAGTAGTCTTGTACAGTCTCAGTTCGACCATTACTGAGACGTGTGGCTAATTGAACCAAAGAACCACCGGTATCCACGATCTAGTATTCAAATCCGTGTAAAAATAACTGACTTTACTAGGACTTGAACGCTGGAACTCTCGCCCTCCCAATCAACTGACTTGGGAAGACGCGTTCACCACTAGACCAACCCGGTGGGTAATAAAGGAAGTCAGTATCATAACATGGTTATCTGTGACTACTCTGTAGTAAACAAATCTGCACCGTGTAAATGTTGAATAAATGCTGATAAAACCGAGCCCTGAGGAACTCCTTCAAAAGAAAATCTACTAGGAATACGAGTTGTCTTCTACAGTAAAATCCATGTGTTTCAAAATAAATATTCCGGTTTCAGAGATATGA
Source organism: Lycorma delicatula (assembly GCF_047948215.1). Classification (NCBI taxonomy): domain Eukaryota; kingdom Metazoa; phylum Arthropoda; class Insecta; order Hemiptera; family Fulgoridae; genus Lycorma; species Lycorma delicatula. Next base: position 70,694,941 of record NC_134464.1, on the reverse strand, counting down.
ATTATTTCTCAAGTTTCATGTACATTAATTAATTATACTTGAAATAAAAGAACAATTCAACCTGTTTTAGCTCTGCTAATATTCAAATTATTTCCTATACCTTCCGCTTGAAAGCGCTAATAGCAAAGATACCCTCCCAAACGAAAGCGTTCTGTGTTTTGCAGTTTGCAAAGAGCGAATTGTAATTACCATTTACCGTGCGTTCCGTTGTAATCCCTAGAATCTGTAACCTTAAGTATGTTTAAAACCGATTCTAAAGCAACTACCAATGCAATAATCATATTTTGGAATGGGTACTCCTACAATCAAATTTATAATGTTATAATAAAAATTACCAACAATCTGGTTCAGTTTTTCAGATACATTTGGATATATTCATACTTTTAAAACCCCTTTATTTATTTCCAATCAAAAAATTCTGCCAACATTAGTAAAATATAAAAACTTTCTTCCTTTTTTTTTTTTAAAAATAAACTTTGTTTTTATCTCTCAACAATATTTCCTTTTTTCTACTTAACAGTAACTTCTTCGTGCCACCGCCATCAGGTAGTCGTAACGTTTCAGTTTTAATTCGTAAGGTTCCGGGTTCGAATCCAAACACTTTTTTTATATGATAAATATTTCCATACTTCGTTACCTCAAGTCAAGAAGGATACCACACCGTAACAATCTTGATTAACCCCAGAAAACAAATTTAAAAATAGATAAAATGGGTTGATATTAATTCTAATTGAATAAAAAAATTTTATTGGTAGAATCAATTTTTTTTTAAACATCTATCATCAATAAAAAAAGTCGATGATACTATCAGAAACAGTCAATTAAAAAAAAGTCAAAAGAGAATTTTTTTTAATATTAATATAAACGGCATTTACAAAAATTTAAACAATCAAATTAACGTATTTTCAATACCGACCGACCGTAGTATTCTGATGAGATATATATATGTCTACTTTTAAGTTATTACGAAAAAATAAATTACAAATGTAAAATTTCTAATTAAATTATAAAAATGAATAAAATTAGATAAATATATGTTTATTATACTAGTATAAATACAATATGAACGTACTATAATTGTCTAATGTATATTAGATCAAATAAAAACGGTAAACTTTGTTAACTAAGTATTTAAGTTGGGTTTATTGTTATGACTATTCTTGTCTAATCCATTATACTTGTGTTTGTGTTCAATATTAACGTAACGTTGTGAACTATATAGCTGTTTGATTTTCCCACCCACATAGTTCGCCTGACTCGGTTGTGTATATAATAATATAAGAACATATAACATAATACACAACAGCTTGTTTTGTATTTTGACTCATGATTGGAGTCACCCAGTCAATTGGGTTGCAGGTCACGGGATGTGGGGTGGGCTACACGCCAGGAGGGAGTCCATGTTCATGAGTGTTATGGAATGAGTGATATGAATGATGTGAGTAAGTCCATCCGGGTTGCGTGACGTATCAGCCAAATAAGACATTTAAAAATTTAGTTAAAGATTATATCTTTCTATCTATTTCTCCTTTGTTATTGTTACTATTATTATTATTACTATTACTACTACTTCTACTTACTCTACTATTATTATTATTATTTATATCTTTACTATTATTTTACGTAATCATGAAAAACTAGTCTACTGTTATTAAGTATAGTATAAATAAGGGATAATATTAATATAAATTAAATATTCTTGGTATAAAATAGTAATCAATTATTTATTTCTGCCCTATATATAAAAAAAATAAAATATAGGATGTAAAAAAAGTTAATTAAGAAAATTTCATCTACAACTAAATATAAACTCGTAGATTAAAAGAACTTTATTATAAAATTTAAAAAGAAGAAAACTATTTAATTTCTGATTAATTAAAAAAAAAATTAAAGAACACCACTACAATTTTTATTCAACACAAACAATAATTATTGAATTACACATTGTTATGATGAAATTTAAAACAAAAGAAATAAGAAATTAATAGTAAAATAACTTAACATTTTATTAGTTTTACGTCGTAGCACATTTATTAATTTTATTCTTAAATTTCCAAAATCTATCTTCTGAATCTGTCATATTACATATATAGTTTGATAAAACCTTTGTATTTTAACACAAGATTTTATACTATAAAATAAGATTTAAGGTTTTCTTGTACAAAGCACTCTATTTTGAAGCGATATATGTAATTCTGTGAACAGTACAACTCATTTATTTTTACTAAATTTAACAAATAAGGCTATATAACGAAATTGAATTAATAAAGTGAAAATTAAAGAAAAAAATGGAATTTTTTTGGGCGAAAAGGATTTTCACGTATTCTTCGCCCAGAAAAAACATACAGCCAAACAAAAACTAAAACTAGATTAAAGCGTCCGGTTATGATATGTATATAGTAAACATATAAAAATAAAAAAAAAAGAAACTAAACAAGAGTAATATAAAAGCACAGCATAGATAAAAAGAGTTCATGATGTATGTTAAAACCGAAATAAATCTACAGTGAATACATTAGAAACGGTAACTTAAAAGAACAAAATTAACATCCTGCATACGCCAAACAGACGATAAGGACCGGATGAATAATCAAATTTTTGAATCAAGATGCACAGGCTTTATAAATCGCTAGACATTCGATAACATCATTGCATTGTTCCCAACATACTTACTTGGTCAGCCCCTAGTTTAAAACTGTGACGCAATGCTACATAAGAGATACAATCCACAAGGATGCGGTGCACAGTTAGTTGACATTCACAGCGAGCACAAACGGGTGCATCTATTTGAGCCGTCAGGTAACCATGAGTAAGCCAAGTGTGCCCTATTCGCAAACGGCAAATAATAAACTACTCACTACGGTTATTTCTACTTGAAGAGCTTCAGGATGACACAGTGCACTCTACCTTTCTTTTTCCTGTTTAGTCCCCGGTAATTACCGTTCAGATAATACTTCAGAGGATGAATGAGGATATACGTATGAGTGTAAATGAAGTGTAGTCTTTTCAGTCTCAGTTCGACCATTCCTGAGATGTGTGGTTAATTGAAACCCAACCCCCCCCCCCCCCCAGAACACCGGTATCCATGATCTAGTATTCAAATCCTGTAAAAATAACTGACTTTACTAGGATCCCACACTCTACCACTCATCACAAACCACACTCTTCAGAAAACCGACAAGATTATTTGAAACAACGCAATTAGTGACATTTTAAGGATAAAAACAAGCCTCTTTTTCCACACGATCAGCGCGCTTATTGTCTGAAATTCCAATATAGCTGGGTATCCCTCAGAACCTCACAGCAGTATTATGTTGAGTCATTTGCTAAATAGCACACATAATCTTACATACAATAGGATGTTTGAAGTACATGTCACTAACGCTTTGCATGGCACTCATGTAATCTGAACAGACAAGTATGTGTCGGAATGTTGGGCTAAGTATATTTAAGGCCTTATTAATCATAAATAGCTGCACGACAAAAACACTGGTGATACTGGGAAGGCCAAACATGTATGACCTATTGCCAACCGCAAAAGCACAACCAACATAATCATCTAGAGCCGACTGTATAGAATACACGCTATTTCCAATATTAAAAAATTTGTTTCGTAAGATAACCAAATTCGTGTCCTTTTTTTATATTATCTAAAGTAATAATTCACGAGAAAAGGCGGCCAAGGAGGGTAATAACGTTAACAGGAGGTATTATAGAGGTAATTGTGCATTTAGATCTAAGAAAAGGTGTGGCGCTCTGATGCACAGCGGAGCAGTAGATCTTTGATGTTCTTAATAACGAATAAGGTGAGGGTTAGAGCGGTGAACGCATCTTACCAAATCAGCTAATTTAGAGGTCGAGAGTTCCAGCGTTCAAGTCCTAGTAAAGTCAGTTATTTTTGTACGGATTTCAATACTAGATCGTGGATACCGGTGTTCTGTGGTGGTTGAGTTTCAATTAACCACACATCTCGGGAATGGTCGAACTGAGAATGTACAAGACTACACTCATACATATCATCCTCATTCATCCTCTGAAGTATTATCTGAACGGTAGTTACCAGAGGCTAAACAGGAAAAAGAAAGAAAAAAAGGTGAGGGTTAGAGAACATAGCATCAAAAGTTGGATGATTTTGTTGTTCTAGTAATGAAATCATAAATTGCGGATTCCGATCGTAACTAATACTGGAAAGTTTAGCCGTTGCTTCATTTAAGCTTACTGTATTTCTGGATTGGCGTCACTGATTGATTAATGTCGAGGATATACTTCCCCTTTAATCTTCATGTCCACTTTTATTTTATATTTTTTAATAAACTCTCCGAAAGGAAAGCGATCAAAAATGGATTTATCAAAAAACAGCGTAAAATTATATAATATTGAACTAAGAACGACACGGTGCGAAACGATTGTAGAAAATAACGATGTGAGAAAAACATTAGGTTTAAATCTCCTTAGAGTTTTAAATTTAGAATAGAATTTGAAAAAGTTAAGTATGTAAGTGCGTACTCATAGAGAAACAACTTCGGTATGTTGTGTAAATTAAATAAAAAGGGGATCACGGGTTTAGTTTGAAGCAGCGGTGGATTGACAACAGGAATCTCTCTTTGCTATACTTCTTTTTGTCTTGATGATATCGCTACATAAGCTTGAGGCTTGTGCGTGGAATATGAAAATGTAATTTTTTAGCGTATGAAAAATGCCATGTCAGATCGGGGTTCGAACCCGGAATCTCCAGATGAAAAACCGAGATGCTACCACTCGCGCCACGACTCTTTTACACCCTCTATTTATAAACACTGTAACAGTCATTTTGAAACGTAAAATTTTATGAAAAAAGATCATTAGACATACATCATTGTGGTTAAAATAGCAAGGAACCGCACTGAAAAATGTGATAAAAATTGGAAAAACCATTTGGCTGTAATTGCTACATAAGTACATAAAAAACAGATCAAGTACCACAAGGTAGAATTAAAATATGAACTTGGTTTATTCAATCAATTATCGACTTACCTTATTCTTCTACTTACTACTGTCAAATCTAGTTGTTTTCTTTTGGTGGCCACGTGGTTTTACACCAAAGAAAAATTGGTTCAAACTTAATATTTTACATCATCAAACTGTGATTATCGTACTTTTTTCAGTGTAATAGACAGTCAGGTTTTCTTGTACAAATCGATATATAAGCAGATTTAAAAATGTTTAATAACCGGAGAATCTAACCAGAAATGACTTTCCAAGCATAACAAAGAATATTTTTAATTTCTTATCAACTCAGTATCAATTATAGTACATAGTCAAAGCATGTACTTTTGCATCTATTTTTTCTTTATTTTTATTTCTATTATTTATATAATTTCTAAATTTTACGAAATCATGAAAAACTAGACTGCTTTTTTTCGCTACAGTACAAGAGACATTGGAGGTAATGTGTTCTGCAATTTGAATCGATTTTTTTTTATGATTAATTCACATTTAAGCTCGAAGCCTATGCATGGGAATATGAACGAGGTGATATTATAGCGTATAAAAAGTACCATGCCTGACCGGGATTCGAACCCGGAACCTTCGGATGAAAGGCCGGTTACAGTAAAATCAAATGAAATCGAGAGATTTAAAATAAATAATTTTTCCAGTAAATGGAGTACCTATATCAAAGGGAAAAGTATGTTGATGATGTCGAAAATTGGGAACAGATTTTTTGCAAATTTTTACAATTTATGATTCAACTAATTCATCTAGACCAAAATACATATATGTATGAATGTGTGTCGTACTGCTTTTCGCCTCGTATTTCAGGATAGACTCAATCGATTTTTCTTAAATTTGCCTTAAATATTTCTATGTATGGGACATTGATCATATTAAATTATTGAAAGAAAAAATTCGTTAAAAGGATAGGGAATATCGAGAAAAAACAATTTTGATTTTCTTCAGAGGTACTTTAGAGCAGACTTTATTAAAGAAAATTTGATACATATAAATAATCCAAAAAAAAATTTCATAAAATCAACCCTCGCATCTTAAAATTGAAATACTTATTTTTGTTTTTCTACTTTATCTTTCTTCGGCTAAAGTATTTAAAAAAAAAAAAATATTTTGAAAGTTTATATTTCGAGCTATCAAGAAATGTCTACAATTTTTTTTAATTATTGAATCCGGACCCAAAATGGAGAAAAGTCTTTTGAAAATTTTCGTTTTCTTATTTTAGTTCCTTTACTGAAGAGAGTATTAGCCTAAGGGAAAACTTTCCTTACGCAAATTTCTTGAACTAATCTATATATGAATATTTTTTAGAAAAACTTGCTTTAAAATTTATACTCCAACTCTGAAAATATTTATTCCGTTTTTTTTCAGAAATTTATACTACAGAAAAAAAATTAAATTTTCCATTAAATTCGATTATATATACATTTAGTCCGGCATTTTCAATAATTTAAATAGAACTCATGTTTGTATTTTTTTAAATTCCATAATTTTGGCCATTTTAGAATTTATTTGAATCATTACTATTTTGATTACTATATATGTTTTATTATGGAATATCTGGATGATCATCAAAATAAATAAAAATAATAGTAAAAAAATATTCGTAAAATAAAAATAATAATTTTTAAAAGTTAAAAGTAATTGGTTTTATAATAAAATATTAATTGTTTGGAAAACCTAATGATATTAATTGAGTAATTTATAACAGATAACCCACCGCGTTGAATTCGTTTAATGTTCTTACTATTCATTGGAGGACCTAAAACTTATCTAAGTAAAGTTTTTTGATATAACCAAACATTGGCCGAGGGAGTGAAAAAAATTGGGTTTCGAAGACAAAAGAAAATACCATACCTACCTTAAAAGGCACAGTATCGAATCGGTTTAAGGTGGTCGTTAGTCCTCTAAACATTACCTAAAACTTTCGTCTGAAACAATTATGATATGATTTTTGATATTATGGCAAGAGATGACCAACATATCACTGGAATTGTAAGAAGATAGGGCTTGTATGCTAAATATGTGAAACTTTTTTGACATGTAGCCACTGTCGTATTGAGTAAATTTGAAGTTTTTTTTTTAAGTTTAAGGTGGAATTTACTTTCTCCCCTACTTAGCACCGGCAAAATCTACATTTACTGATAAAGTTACATTACCCTGATAAGTCGCTAATGACTTTAATTGTTAATGCGACTATAAATAAAAATATTTTAAAAAAAAGAAAGAAACATGATGATTTTAAGATATATTTTAAACTGTGTCTTTCCACTACCATTTTGTAAGTATTAAAGTTTCATTTCAGTAAGTAAAGGAAATTTTTCATATCCAAAAACTAAAAAAAAAAAAACAAATCAATTTGTTTTTTACCTTAACACAATAGTGTTTCTTTCTCTTGTTATTTAAATCATAAAAAGTAATTGTATTATATCAGTATATTGTATTATATCAAACAGTCAATGAGTATTATTCAGTTTTTTCGTGACCGTACAACTGAAACTATTAAAATAACTATTTCATAGTATTAACATTTACATGTTTCGTCACGTATTATAAAATATGAGATTAAATGCAAATACGTACTGTCTAGCCTGATAGATTTAAAAATACTATACATGAATCATTATCGTCTTATTGCTAATATAAATTGCAAAACGTAGAATAAATTATGACAAACGTTTTTTACTGAGTTTTCGAAGAAAGGTACGGCATTACATTAGGTCACATGATACGACTGGAAGGTGAAACTAATTTTTCTTTACGTTTTGATGTATGAGGAGTACGAAAATGATGTTCACATAAAATTGGTTCTTAAATATTTGTTTGCATACATATATATATATATATATATATATATGTAGGCCTATGTATAACATTTTGTGGCTCGAAAATCTCCAAAAGTAAATTAGTATATGCTGTAGTATATCTGATGTGCATGTAAAAAGTATTGATTATTGATAGAGTCCTTCTTGAGTTACGCTCAATTTAATGTCAAAAAAATTTAAACGGGGCAATTTAGAAGCGTAGTATGATGCTACAAGTAGAAATTTTAACGTTTCTTTTTATAAATGTTTTAAGTATTTATCAATAGGTAGTAGCACAAGACTGTTAATTTATTAAAACAAAATTTTAAACATAAATAATTAAAACTTTCCCAAAACGGAATTTGACAGGACCGAGTAATAATTCCGTTTTGAAGAGGTTTCGTCTTGCAGAGTTTTTAAAACTCGAGCTAATTTATCGTGAGGTGCTGTGCTATGACTTATACAAATTTAAGATGAAGTTATACAAATTTAAGGATAAACGTTTGGAATTATCCGGAAATTATATTGCATATAGAGAACATTAACAACCATTTTTCAAAAATTGTTAATAATTTTTAATTTAAAAGTTAAATTTAATTAGAAGACATGTATTTAGCCTAAAACACATGATCTAAATTAATTCTAAAATAAAAACATTTTCTAAAATAATAAAGTACATTGTTCTGTTTCAATAATTTACTATTGGAACTTTCGTTTTCAATAATATTTCTAGCGGAAATATTGAAAACGAAATATGGAACAATTTACGATTCTATACGAATCGCAAATTCTTCCGGCGGTGCGACCATAATCAATGCTTTTCCGAAACTGTTAATTTTGTCTTCTGTGTCCTCTCCTTGTATTGAGTTTGAGCCACGTTTGGAGCCAAGAATGTGACGGGGTATAATTAGATAAACAACAGTTACTGTACTATATTATAATAATAATCTACTGGATTTATAATATGCAAATCGTGGGAACGTACAATCTTTTTTTAATTTCCTTTCCGTCTTATGGGACAAGATTAATATGTAAAATTAAAAGTAAAATCTATGTTTCCTTTCCGTTTCCGTATTAGAGAGTTTTCTGTCTTGAAAAGATTAATTTATATATAAATATATCGGGACTTCATATACCGTACGTTTTGAGGATATTTCCGTTTTTTTTTTTGGAGGTTCCATTTTGTAGAGGTTTCATTGTACTTGCTTTTCTTATGTTGCGTTAATGATTGGTTTTAAGGAAACAATTTTTTTGTAGACCATGGAATTCTACTTATGGTGAAAGGTGTTTTTTTTTACATATCAATAACAGATGAGTTAGTTATTTATTTACCTTATGAGTTATCTTAAATTACGCTAAATTAAAGTTAGAAATTTTTAAAAATTTATTTATAAGGCTAAGTATAAACGCTTGTGGCTAAAAATTCCCAAAACTACTGGATCAATTACATTGAAATTCAGTTATGCTGTTGTAGTTTATATCAAGTTCTGCATGTGAAAATTTGATGAAAATCAATTCAGTAGTTCTTGAGTTACGTTCAGTTTAAAGTTGAAAAAATTTGAGTGGGGAAAGAGTTAAAAGCATGGTTGGTTCGTTATGTTGCTGCAAATTGGAACGTGAAAACAAAATAAAATAAAAATTCAGACTTGAATTTTTTTTTAATTAAAAAAACAGAACTCTATATTACACTTTCTTAATACGCTAAGTTTTGGCTTGAATATTTAGGACAACATTAAGAAAATTTGGCAGAAGTATATAGAATTTAGTTTGTTTTAAGGCGCTTTAAAATGCAGTAGGTTACCTGACATCCATTAGATATAAAACAGCAAGTAATAACAAGAACATTTTTTCTTTTTCTATAGAATTTGCCAAAACTATGAATAATGAATGATTTATGAATATTAAAATATACTAAAAAAAGTCTATTTCGAACATTAATTACTATATATATATATATAGAATCCTCTGATTGTTATTTCTTTCGTTTCAACCATCTATGATAACGTTTAACACCTTTCTTAGCTTTTTTCTCCTTTCTTTCCTGGCAGTACTTTTTATATCTCTTACTGGTCTTTTCCTGAATTCTTCTGTTACTATTTTATTTTATTTTAGTGCTTGTTCTTCATAAAATACTACCTTTTCCGAAATTTTTTTTTAATCTTTCATTGATCAATTCCCGATTTTATAAGTCCGGAATTTTTATTCCAGCATTGTTGAAATCTTTCTCAACTTTATCATAATACATTAAAATTTGACCATTGAAAAACAATTTCGTGTAATGCATCTGATATTTGTTTAAATTTCCGGTGTAAAACTTTAAAGGGGCGGAGTCTATATATACATACATTTTCCTTAAAAATTTAATTTTTTCATTTGTTTTAACAGATCTGTATTGATCATTGTAAAAAAATTATGCGGCGTACGTTTCGGAATGAATCCTCGAAATCAAGTAATAAATAAATAATTTTGTTTACAGTTTTGTTAACGTTAAATTATATTAATAATATTTATTAGACGAACATAGAATGGGACAAAAGAAATACTAATTATTATGAATTCATTGAAACGACAGAAGTTTAATTTAAAAATACAAAAAATCCCTTTCGGTACGCATGAAGGCGGAGGTAGATTTCACCGCTGCTAAATAAGTACGGGATAAAAAGGATTTCCACCTTAAATTTAAGAAAAACTTCAAATTTACTCAATACGACAATGGTTAATTGCATGTGAAAAAACGTTTCACATGTTTAGCATACGACAAGCAACAATTCCAGCAACAGTTTGGTGATCCCTTGCTGTAAAGGTTGGTCCTATCAAAAATTGTTTCAAACAAAAGTTTTAGGTAATGTTTAGTGGACTAACGACCACTTTAAACCGATTCGATACTTTGCCTATTAAGGGAGGTATGATTTTTTTGTCTTCAAACCCCCATTTTTTCCACCCCGTAAGCCAATGGTTGGTGATATGAAACAACTTTACTTAGGCATGTTTTAGGCCCTTATCAAAATAATTGTAGAAACTTTAAATTAATTCGATATTTACTTAATAAGAAAGTTACAGGGATTTTTTTTTCAAAAAAGCCATCATTTCCATCCCCATTGCCCGATTTTAACCGTTAACGAGATTTAACCGTTTTTAGGACGAGATTTAACCGTTAACTTAACCGAGATTTTAGGACGAGTTATTTTTAAGATACAATTTGAAAGTGATTGGTGGAAAATTATGGCAATTATCGTGTCCACAAGTAAGTGAAATATAAACTTTTGAGCTGACGTTGGTTTTGGGGTCTGGGGGATGTGAAATGCGAAGATATGTCAAAATTTCCTGGAAGTCGAATCACGGTACCCATTGCAATAGGTAGCTTTGTTATTGAAATCTATCTAATAATAGTAAAATAAACATAAAAGAAAGGATGAAAATTAGGTATTAAAAAAACGATTTAAAGTTAAAATAGTATATCAGAAATCGACAAATTTTATTTAATAGGTAAAATGATTATATATATAGGTAAAATTCTTTCACAAAGGAAAGAAATGAAATAAAGTTATTACCAAGAACAGTTTTCAAATTAAGAACTCTTTATAAAACTAACTGATGTATCAAACATAGATTCAGAAAAAATCAAACAGAAATAGTTGAGGGGAAAAAAGCAAAAATAAAATTTTACTGTAGAAGAGAATTAGGTTAGTTGGTTATGTTATAAAAAGCATCCAGCGATAATTAATTTAGTAATAAAAGGAAATATAGATGATAAAACTACTGGGCAAACAAATGTTAAAATTCAAAACAAAATAAACAACTAAAGCAAATAAATAATAATTAAAGATTAACATTGTTGTAAATACGTTGAAACTATCGCATAACAGAAAGAAATATTATAAAAGCGTATCGACTAGTCAAGCAAATTTAACAACAAAAAAAAAGGAGAGAAAACAAAAAATTGTCAGTTTTAAAAATGGTAAGCAATTTTAATATTTTACGACGTAAGTCCATTCTACTTGTGTGGAACTGATGTAAACAAATGTACTTATCAGTTACTGGCTTGACTTCACTCCGTGTACATCCAAAATGTTATTAAATCATAAGGTACCATTTCCCATTTCTAACGGCAGGCAAACGGATTGGTTAATCTTAACTGATGATTTTAACTAGTACATGCCTCACACTATTCAATGCTCTAGTGACAGTTTTTTTCTCTAGATTCAGGAGCGATTGAAAAAATCTACAGCTGTTTATTTTAAACTACACATTCATTTCATAGTTTTATACATGAGATATTATTTATTTATCACTTGTCTTTTAATTTTTAATTATTATATATATACACACACACACACACACATATATATATATATAGAGAGAGAGAGAGAGAGGGAGGGATTCATGAAGAGTGTAACAAACTTTCAAGACATGTTCTAGTGATGAAAATAAAGAACAAAGTTTATATAAACAAATATTCGAAAATTCCTTCGTAAGCTAGTGTCGGTTGGCGAATGATTTCGTTGTCATTTCTGCGCCTTTGGTAAAATTAAGCGATATTATAATTCCTGGAACTCAAATAAAGGGGTAAATTTAGCGGTTTTATATGGTGACAATTGATCTAAAACATTTTAACAAAAGATCCGTAAACTGTATTTTTAGTAGTTAAAAGATCTGGGGTAAAAGACAAAAGCATGGAGTCGAGATAGTCACTATTTTATGTTTGGCGTAAAATATATTTTAAACGGGTATTAAAAATGTTTTAAACAAAAGTTATGGAGAATTTGATTCTGACTAAAATTGTATGAATGAAATCCACAAAAACTAATTATAACGTAACCAGTGTCTTTTTTTTTCTTTTTTTGTTTAACATCCGGGACCACCGTTAGATATTGCTTCAGAGTATGAGATAAATGATTTGTAACGTGTGTGTAAATGTCATGCCTGACCGGGATACGAACCCGGGACCTTCGGATGTAAGGCCGAGAGCCTAGACGCTACCACTCCCGCCGGCATAAGCCTATGTTTATATGAACTTAATAATATTACATCTTTAATTTCTCCAGTAGTACATGTCCGGAAAGACTGTTATATTTTTTGTGAATCACTAAAAAATATACATATACTAAGATGTACGTTCGAAGTTACAAAGACAAAAGAATATCACCGAATAAGAATGAAATTTCTATCTGCAATTTACTTGCAACAATACGTAAAAGACTATTTGTGTATTTATTTTAACAGGTAATTTCTTTTTACCCACAGTTTTTTCGCTATTAAGTCTAAAAAAACTTCTATGAAAGTTATATCATATTCATATTTGTTTTTATCTAGCAATTTGTTTCCGCTTTTTTAAACTGAAATTTCAGTTTTTTTTTGTCATCGATGTTTAGGATGACACAAATCTAAGAGTACTTCTTTCGAAATAACTTTTTCAAATGCGATTCTTTTAAACTTTTATTACGTTGTAATATATTACAAAATTACTAAACCCTACACATAATTATTATAAAATTATTTCCAATTTTTGAAATTCTACCTGCGTATTGCGCAGGGGGAACTGCGACGCGGAATGCTAATATTTAATAAATCTTAAAATGTTAAAAACAAAAAATATATATACATAATTCCGGCTGTAAAAACAACAAAAATTTCCTTTTTTAGAATCCTTAGATCGGTATGAAATCGAATATATAAATTTTCATTACCATATTTGCCCGCTTAAACTAATAACACATCATAATTGCCCATGAGTTTTAAGTTCAATGGCTCGCTTCATAATTACCGTTAAAAAATTTTAGGTGATCTTGTGTTTCCCCAATCCATTTTTTTTTGTGCGTAGGTTAACTTTTTTTCACTTCATTCCTGAAATTTGTCATCAAAATAATTGCAAAAAACAGAACTTCGTGAAACACAGTTCAGCCTTCGTGAAACACATTTAAAAAGAATTTAAAAAATGTGTAAATAATTTTTTTAACATCAGTCATTAGCCGGCCTCCGTGCCGCGAGTGTTAGCGTCTCGGCCTTTCATTCGGAGATTCAGGGTTCGAATCCCGGTTAGGCATGGCATTTTCACACACGCTATAAATCATTCATCTCATTCTCTGAAGAAGAAATACCTAACGGTGGTCCTGGAGGTTAAAAAAAAGAAGAAAAAAAAAGTCATTAACCACTCTTTTAGTTTTTTGTTCTATGCTAATCTTTTAACACCAATATATATATATATATATATATATATATATATATATATATAGATATTTATTGTAATAAACTGGTTAAGAAAACGTGTATAGTAATAAGTTTGTTTAGGCGTGTCGCCTAAACAAATGCTGTTGTATGATAAGAGTGACCGGACCCAGGTTAGGAATGCATAGGAATGAAAGGGCTCGGTCGATCGTTCTTACACTCAACTGGGTCTGGTCGGGCAGGTAAAGAAGATAGGAGTATAAATACTCCGGGGAAGACCAGTCAAAAATCAGTTCTGCGAATCAGTCTAAGCGAGATATTATAATGTCAGTTTGCGAGGACCTCAGTGAAGGAGCGAATTTCTAGTTTAGGTTCGACGCAATTACAAGTAATTCCAGTACATAAAAACAATAAATTGTTCGGTGAGTTACTGTAAGACTATAAGTGAAAGAGATAATGTACTAAATTGCATTCATAAACTGTTAGGATAGAATTCTGCTTTTCATTATTTATCTACCTACAAATAAATCCTGACGATTAATTTAAATTCTGTTTGTATGTAACGACTGTTTATTATTATTGTTTGCTTTTGTCATCATTACTATTCTAATTATAATTGTGGTTGTGATTACTATTTTTATTATTTATTTTATTATTTTCGTTTATTATTATTATTATTACTATTGATTTGTCTTGTCTTACTTATATTTTCAAACCAATAAATTGTAATTCTATAAACATTCTAAATTTTCAATCTCTCAATATCCTGATCGAGCCGAGATAATATATGTAAATATTAAATTGTCAGAATGAACATTGGTAGACGAAAAATTTACTGAAAAAAATTTAATTTAATATTTTTGTAAATTATTATTAAAAGAAAACATAAAAGTACAAATTCTTCGGGCTAGTATTTACGAATATATATATATAATCAAGTAGTTAAACTAAATAATTATTTTAAATAGTTACAAAACCAATGTTTTAGGTAAAAAAAAAAATACTACTTTAGCATATATAAGTTGTACAGTAACTTACTACTATTTCTGAAATAACTCATAATTACTTGAAACAATTTGTCTTAATTATATAGTTTTCAAGTTTAAATCGCGTACAGAAGAGTAACAACTTTATTCTAATGCATTAACTCTACTTAGGTTATATCCAGACACATATTTCAAACATTCCAAACCATAAAAACATTGTTTTTATGCAACAACATTCTAGTGTAATTTGTAGAGTAACTGGAATTATATTACTAAAGAATTAAATAATAATAAAGTCATGTATATATATATATATTTTTTTTATAGTTATTATTATTATAATCCTTAACTTAAATGATTCATACCAGTAATTATTGTTTACGTAAATTTCTGTCCTAAAGACATTTTTCCAAGGATGGCTACTTATTATTAATAATTTTAATACGTTTTTTGTTATCAGAGATAAGTATATGTGTTTGCAAATAATTGTACCGTTTAGCATCTGAAAAGGAATAACATTAGAGAATATCAGTAAATAATTATAAAAACATTTCCTGTTACACGTGTGTGTTAAAGAATTTAAGTAAATTATTCGTTTATTTTAATAGCCTAAATAATTATATGAAAACTATCGAATTTTTAGAGTAAAAAACCAGTGAAATTAATTTATGGTTTTGAAAAAAAGACTTTATTAAATAAATTTAAAAAAATGATTACGGGAAAAACCAACATTACAAATCGAGCATGTGACTAAATTACTTCAATATTATTATTGAAATAGTAATTAGAACATAAAATATTTTAATTTTTAAAAGAAAAAGTATAAAAATATACGCCTTTTATAGCAGGATATTCTTGCCCAGAAATAGGTAGAGCAGGCATGACTAACTTTCGGCTCGCCTAATGAATTTATGCGGCCCGCGAAAAATTTTTCAATATTACCTTTTTTTATAAGCCTTGCCAAGAAAGCTTTAGTAATCTTCAGCTCAACTTATATTTGTGAACAAACCTTTTATTTAATGAATCTAATTAAAATTACAACAAATTCCATAATAAATTTTTTTTATTTAAATGAATCGTTTTTGAATTGGACATTTTTTAATTTTAATATTTCGTTCGGACCCTGAAAAGAGTTTTCTTTCCAATTCGGCCTGGAGATAAAAACTTTTCGCCACGCCTTGTATAGAGGATTTGTAATTACTGTCCAGATAATACTTCAGAGGATGAATGAGGAGGATATAAATGAGTGTAAATGAAGTATAATCTTGTACAGTCTCAATTCGACCATTCCTGAGATGTATGGTTAATTGTAACCCAACCACCAAAGAACACCGGTATCCACGATCTAGAATTCAAATCCGTGTAAAAACAACTGACTTTACTAGGGCTTGAACGCTGGAAACTTTCGACTTCCAAATCAGCTGAATTGGGAAGACGCGTTCACCACTAGGCCAACACGTTGGGTTTGACATAGAGGCTAAAATATTTATTCCAAACAACATTTTTAAAATACAATCGTATATGAAAACATTAAAAATGATTTACACAAGAGATATATAAATATATATATTAAAAAATAGTAAACCTAGATGCATTTCGATTGTAAAATAATCATAATCAGTAAATATAGAAATAATTAGCACATAATAATATATAAAATAAACCTCTTAAAAAATAATTAATATAAGATAACGTAAAAATAAACAATATTACTCTAAATTCCTTATAAAATTTTTGACAGCATCTTACCATCAGTTAATTAGGTATGGACTTCAAAAAAATCAAAATTTAAACAGTTCAAAAACTTAAAAAAAAAAATAATTGTTCTATAATAAAAATAAAAAAAATTTGCGCGAAATAATTCAGAATAATTAACTAGAAAACAAATGTCTTTAGAAAATTGAGCAAATAAATTGAAAATGGCTTTAAAAAATAAAAAATGGCTTTTAATATGTTTTTTAAAAAGCTTTTAAAAATATAGTATAAAAATGTTATTTCCTACTAGGAAATAAAATCTAATTCTTTACGCGGCAAAGACATTAGCACTAAATAATAAAGATAATATTTTAAAAATGCAAAGAAAAATATTAGGCTCAAAGTATAAAAATAATAAAAAAATTTAAGATCAAACGAAGAAATTTATAGAGAACATCTGAAAACATAATCAACAGAATAAAAAAATAGAGAATATTATTTTACGGTAATTTAATTAACATGATTGAAGAACTATTAAGAAGAACGATTTTCAACTTCCTTGATAATCTTAAAAATAAAAACAGTTAAATTCTAGAAATAGGAAAGTCTCTAAGATATCTGTGTAAGAGAAGAAGAAATTTTAGACAAGAACATTTCCAAGAAAAAAGAAAATCGGCTACATGACTTTAAAAAACTTGAAAGTGGCTTAAGACGGAAGAGGAAAAATAACAAGAAAATGATACAATAAAGAAATAATAAAAATTATGACAAAAGGTTCAGAAGATTAAAAAGCCTGAAAGGAAACATAAAATTTATTCACGCGGTTTTGAGATTGCAAATTCGAAAAAAATTAACTGTAGAAATTACTGTTTTCATCTGTTATTAATTTATACTGTCTAAAAGTTTGTAAAAGAGTTAGAAAAAAGATTCCAGCACGTCATCAACTCGATTTATATTTCGTTGAATTCATATGACGAAATGTATTATAGAATATTCAGGATGTTGTTCTTAGCAATTCTTTGCACGTTAAATAATTCTTAGCCAATGGAGACAAAAATTTAGTAACTATTAATAAATAAATGATGTGTTTCATAGTTATTTTATAAAAATAATATTTAAAAAAAAATGGGATTACATACGTACTGCTACACAAAATGTTATATTGTAACTTAATCAATTTTAATTTTATATAAAGTGTATCACACATTTTTGAAATTAATTATTTATGATAAATTTTTATCATTTCTTCAATACGATTGGAAAAAAATTTTCCCAAAACAGTTCTTTATTTTGAATTTTGAATATTTTCATTCATTATAACATAACGTAATTAAGACAAATCGTTTGTCTTAACGATACTTCCAAAACAATTTTATTTCTTTTATATGAAAGTAGGTTTAATATTCAGAAAATTATAATGTTACACAAATAAATCATCTAAAAACATTTCCTTTCACAGTCATAGTTAACTCAGAAACGTCTGAAAATATTTAGATAAGTTATACTTTAGAAAATCTTAAAGATTTATTAAACGTCTTAGATTATTACAATTTTTTTCTTTTTTTTAACTTCCATGACTACAGTTAGGTATTGCTTCAGAGAATAAGATGAATGATTTGTAGCGTGTGTGAAAATGCCATGCCTAACTAGGATTCGAACACGGGACCTCTGGATGAAAGACCGAGACGCTACCAGTCGCGCAACGGAGGCCGGCCTAGATCTTTACATTGAACTATAATAACATTATTAGTGCTTAGTAATATTTAATTTTTTTTAAATATTAAATTTTTTATCAATAAAGAACAATCTTTTTGAAAAAGTATGTACAATTTTAAATCAATATTTATACAGAGTTTTGACGTTGCAAAAAAAAAATTAATTTTTAAAAAAAATTTTTTTTAATACTTTTGTTTATAGTCGCATCAAAAATTAAAGTTATTAGCGACTTAGTTTAATGTAACTGTACCGGTAAATTTGTAGTCTTGAACAAACTCAGGTTGACTACTCCTGAGACGTGTAGTTAATTGAAACGCAACCACCAAAGAACACCGGTATACACGATCTAGTATTCCAATCCTAATAATAGTAACTAACTACCTTTATTGAGATTTGACTGAGAGCTTCGACTTCGAAATCAGCTGATTTATGACGACGAGTTTACCATTAGACCAACCCGATGGGTTGAAATGTCTTTTTTTATTTAATTGAAATGACTTCTTCTTTGTTATTTTGTTTTTTTGGAGATATTTTCCACATGAGAAATTAAAAAATCCCTTTCGGCACGCCGGAAGGTGGAGGTAGATTTTACCGGTGCTAAGTAGGGAATAAAAAAGATTTCCACCTTAAAGTTAAGAAAAACTTCAAATTTACTCAATACGGCAATGGTTGCAAGTGAAAAAAGTTTCACATGTTTAGCATACAAGCCCATCTTCTTACAGTTACAGTAATATTTTGGTCATCCCTTGCTGTAATATCAAAAATCATATCATAATTGTTTCATATCAAAAATTGTTTCAGGCGAAACTTTTAGTTAATGTTTAAAGGACTAACGACCACCTTAAACCGATTCGATACTGTACCTATTAAGGTAGGTATGGTTTTAATTTATTTTTCGAAACCCCATTCTTTCCACCCTCTGAGTCAATGGTTGGTTATATCAAAAAACTTTACTTAGATAAGTTTTAGGCCCTTATTCAAAGAATACTAAGAACCTTAAACGAATTCGATATTTTACTTAATAAGAAAGTTATAGCGATATTTTTTTATATTTGTCATCCCTTGCCGTAAGGATTGGTCATATCAAAAATTGTTTCAGAAAAAGGTTTTAGGTAATATTTAGAGGACTAACGAACACCTTTAACCGATTCGATACTGTGCCTTTTTTGGGGGAAATACGATTTTTTTTTGTCTTCGAAACTCCATTTTTCCACCCCCTGGGCCAATGGTTGGTGACAAAAAACTTTACTTAGATAAGTTTTAGGCCCTTATCCAAAGAATAGTAGGAACTTTAAACCAGTTCGATATTTTACTTAATATGAAAGGTATAGCGACATTTTGTTTTTTCGAAAAAGCCACTTGTCCACTTCTACCCTTATTTTGGCCGTTAACGAACTCGACCGACATTTTGGGTCGATTATTTTTAGGGATTAATTTGAAAGCGATTGGCCCAAAATTATGGCATTTATCGTGTCCACAAGAATGTGAAATATATAACTATATATAAACCTTTGAGCTGACGGTGGTTTTGGTGTCTGGGGATGTGAAACGCAATGTCGAAATTTTCCGAAATTCCAATCATGGTACCCATTAAAATAGGTAGCTTTCTTACAAAATCTACCTAATTTAAAATACTGTTTTTAAATCTGTATCTAAAATTAAAAATATTTATTTTAGATGTATAATTAAATTTAAAAACTTAAATGATAAAAATAGTTTTTTAAAGAATAAAAAAATTTTTAAATAAAAACTTAATTGTTTTTAATTTCTACGTTTAAAATATTCTAGTTCTTTCTTTATATGTAATATAACATACGGATAAATCTTATGTTGAGATAGTAGACAAATTATCTATAAAATAAATCATATTTATATTAATGAGATTTAATTTTGTTAACAATATACCACATAAAGTTACAAAACAATACGTGATCAAATTTTACCCTACCGTGTTTTTATTGTCATTATAATTATAATTGTTATTTTAAGTCATTTCCTTATTCCCAAGTAATTTTCCGGCAAATTAACTTTTTTATTACGTAATTATAAATAGATTTACTTTAAAATTTACGTTTATGGAATAAAATCTCCACGAACATGCTGTAATTATTTAATTTGTTTTTATTAATTACTAGTGATTTTTTTTTAATAAAAATTTTGATTTTTTTTTGTTGTTTTATTGTATGACAGTTTACTCCATCTTTGTTAAAACAAGATATTTTTTACTTTATTTAAAATTTAAACAAAAAAAATTAGTAATTTTTTACAGAATATATACTTACTGTAAATACATAGGCTACATATTTTTTTCTTCTTTTTTTATTTTTGAAAGTGTATTCTTACAAAAGAGGTATTCAGTATACTTTTATAGTGGCAAATTGACCTACATTTAATTAACTACTGACCTTTAAAGTTACTTCACTGTCCTTGTGTTGTTAAATCCTAATGACACGGAAACCTCTTATAGTTTTTTTTTTTTTTTTTTTACTTTTAGATCACTTTTTTTAATTATAAAAAAAATTTTATTACACTTATGTCTAAATTTAAGTTGTTAATTTAATTCTATTTTTATTTATTTTTGCTAAAACAAGATTAAAGTGGGATAAATATGAAATTTATACAAATATTTAACATTTTGAAGGAGATCATCGAGTGATATCAATTTAAAAATAAAGAAGCAATTTTTCTTTAAAAAATTTGTTAGACCTGTTTTTAGATATAACAGTATCCTAAAATATATTAATTATTCTACAAAAGGTCTGTTCCAGTTCTATTTCAGCCTTTGTGGAATACTCAGAGAACTGAAATTTTTGCAACTATCTGACCAATGAACTTTTTACATCTTCCTAATTTACGGTGAACGTTTTTTAAAAAATTATTAATTGTTTCAGTTACGTTCGTTTACTTTTTGTAAATCACGGTGGGCTGTACATTTCGTACATATCATGATTGCTTTGCTGTATATTTTTTGTTTTGGATTAAACTAATTGAACGCGAATACTAATATCAAAATGTTTCCGTTCCATAGATTTGTATCGTATATCAAGATTTTAAAGTTTCTAAAAATATTTCTATGCAATAAATTTTTTAGCCGACGATAATGAATATTTTCGATTTTTGTCAAAGAATTTATATTTATCGAACAAACAAGTAAAAAAAAGAATTATTACATATTACAATAATTTTTTGGAAGTTTAAAAAAATAAATAAATCTAACTTAATTTTTATATATAAACAATTATTTTCTTTTTTTTAATGTTACTCTTTTTCGGGACTGTAAGTGTTCGGGTAAAGCTGTGAAATTGAAGAATTAATTAGATACACTTATACTGGAGTATAAAAAAATTTGAAAGGAATCGGTTCAGTAGTTTAACCTCTAAATATCAATAGAAACTAAGAATCATTGAACTCGAAGACTTTTAAAAAATAATTCTTTGGATTCATGACTTCCACCAAAGTAAAATACTTAAAATCAAAGTAAAAAAAAAATGGGAGTAAGACTATAATTTTTTGATATAGACTGATATCAAGAAATAATAGTCTTATAAATTAATCTCAAACTAGGTATACAGAATGATTCACGAAGAATCTAACAAACTATCAGAATATGTACACTGGTGAAAAGAAAGAAGAAAGCTCATATAAACATAGATTTGGAAAAGCTTTGTTAATGTGTGTCGACTGGTGAAAAATTTCGTCACCATTTTTGCGCCTTGGTTAAAATTAAGCCAGACTATAATTCATGGGACTTAAATATACAGAGGTAAATTTGGTACAACAATTTCATTGGGTGAGGTGGGGTTTTCGGTGGGTCCAATTTTTTCAAAAGTTTGCAAACATAACTCTTTACTTTTTTTGGAACCACCGTAAGCTATTACTTCAGAGGATGAATGAGGATGATGTGTATGAATGTAAATGAAGTGTAGTATTGTACAGTCTCAGGTCGACCATTCCTGAGATGTGTGGTTAATTGAAACCAACCACCAAAGAACACCGGTACTCACGATTTAGTATTAAAATCCGTATAAAATAACTGTCTTTACTAGGATTTAAACCTTGGAACTCTTGACTTCGAAATTAGTTAATTTGGTATGTCGAGTTCACCAATAAACCGGCTGGCTTGCGCCCGGATGGCGCAAACATAACCCTATTTATGGTTAACTCAGAACATGCGTGCTTACTTGTTTTACCATTTTTTTTCAAATTTACCCCAAAATTCCCCTTTCCTCAAAAACTAAAAAAAACAATTTTTTTATTTATAACATCTTTTAACCGAATTCTTTTAATGTCTTTCTAAGCAAGTAATAGTACAAGCGACCTCAAAAAAAAATACTTTGGGAACAGTATTGGGGGTGGGGTAGCCGATTATAATTTGAAAATATCGATTTTTTAACTTTTAAAAACTTTTTTTGGTTTAATTAAACTTTTAATATTATTAAAAGTGTAAGTAATAAATTTTTAGTAATCTTTAAATGTATAAATCCTGCTATAAAATTTCATCATAATTCACCCCTCCGCTCCTTCTTTAAAAAATAAAGAAATCTTAGGTTACATTTTATTGGGTGTAGATATTTTGGTGAAATCCTATTATAGTTTCTTCCATTTAACACAGTTAACGTAGAATAGTCAAAAAATTTTCTTGGAAAATGATTGTAAAGTTGGAGAAGCAGAAAAAAAATTAAAAAATACCGATTTTTAAAAAAAATTTTTACAATTTTTTTTGGTTTACTCGTATTTAAACATATAATTAAAATTTTATAAAAAAAACTTCATCATAAATTACCCCCACCCCAAAAAAGAAATCTTAGGTAACTTTTTCATGCATAACTATTTTTCCACTATGTAAATATAAATAACCTTTGCCAGGAAAGTATTACAACTCTGTTGAAAGATTTTTTTTTATTACAATACTTTCCTTTGGTTTTAACTGAATTTTAATGATCGAGATAAAAAAAAAACAATATCTGGTGCGAGCTTCTCATTGACATAACATGTTAAAATTAATTAATTTATGAAAGAAAAATAATTATTAAATTTTAATCACAACAAAAATTTAACCCAAATCATAAAATACAGCAAAAAATAAACTTAAAAGATATTATATGTATATATATATGACAGTTTTTATATATACATAAAATCTGTCACTTAAGTTTATTTTCATTGTATTTTATGATTTGTGTTAAATTTTCGTTTTATTTCTTAATTTTTTATTATTTTTTTAATATATATATATATATATATATATATATATATATATATATATATATACTAGCAATAGTAGTAGTAGTATGTATATAAGTAGTATATTTTTATAAACATAACATATTATAAATCTAAAAAAATATAAATAGAATTTAATATATCAGCTTATGGAATAATCCAGAGACAACATTAATAGAAAAAAATATATATAAATGATAATATTGTAACATTTATTTTTATTACGTGAAAAGAGTGATTTTAATGACGTTTAAAACTGGCATGAGGAAAATCTAAAAATGAAAAAAAAAATTATTTCCTAACAATTACTATTTCATATAACTGTAGTATATATATATATATATAAAACCATTATGCTTTCCAAATTCGATTATAAATGGAGCATAAACGCGAGTATAATGCAGACAAACCAATTCCCATTCTATACTTTTGGCCGACATTCAAATTCTAGGAAAATATTATGCAATTAAGTTGAATGTCTTTCGATAATAAAAAAGAAGGAAATGAAATTGTAAAAGTTAACGTAAAATATTACTGTAATATAGTATAACAAAATTGAAACAGTGCTTTTTGTGATTTCCAGTTAAATTTAGTTTTTAATATTTTATTTTTTGTAAATTATTATCTAAATAAAAATTTTAAAAAATGAGTTTCTTTTGATTAAAAAAAGAATGAAAATAGAATTTCCTTCAGCAATTATTTACGTCAATGAGATATTATAATATTTAAAATAAAAAATTCAGAATAATAATTTATTTAAGCGGGATCCTACAAATTGCTCCGCATCCCGCATCTGGATCTCTAAACTATCCTGTCTGGATCTGCTATCCTGTCTGGATAACTATCCATCTTTCTGGATCTACTTCTCTTTTTTCTTGCTCCGGGACAATAATATAACACCCTTTTCGGCCATCTCTCCTCACTCATCCGATGAACATGTTCATTCCAAACTAATTGTTTTTCTTCGATCTTTTTAATTATGGAACTTGTCCTTTTTATCTATCTCTAATTACCTTATTCCTTATTCGGTCCAGTTTTGAAAGTCGGCAAGCTCTACGGAAAAAACAACCCACTGCCAAAGCTTCCCCAAACGGTTCTACACCACCCCCTCCGTTCTTAGCCCTGACCGGTTTTACCGGAGATCGTCTTTTAAGCCCTCCATAACTTTATAACAAAACACAATCATCGGTTTGGCCTCTGTCAGGATGCTGCCCATGCAAATGCTTCAGCAGACATTTTCATCAGTGTATTTACACAACCTACTACCGACTTCGTATGACCTCTTCCTTTTATAAATTATACAATACAATTATACATTATATTATTATTATTATTATTATTATTCTTATTATTATGACTTTTTTAAATTATACACCCCGGCCCTAATGCAAACAAGTTTTTATGAAAAGTTTTTTCCTATTTTACCCATTCTTGAAGAGGATGTTAATTTCGAAAATAATTTATTTAAGCAAATTTTTTACACTTAATCTTTACATGTGAATATTTTTAGAAAACTTGTTCTTAAAGCTTATTCCTCAGCTTAGAAAAAAGTATATTCTTTTCTTTTAGTAATACTCGGGAAAGTCATTCAATGTTTTACCAGCTCTTTTTACATTAAAAAAAAAAAAAAAAAAAATAACTATCTTGTGGTGTATTTATAAAAACAAATTTAAATTAAATTATATTTTTAGACGTATAGTTAACAAATAATATAACAAAATTAACACGAAGGACTTTCTTCAAGTTTTCACAAAATATGACATGTGGTGTAATCATTGGTTACAATTTTCAACTTGAGCTAAAATTCCAGGTAGTTACAGTTTTTTCTTTAGATATTATATTTATATTAGATTTTTTTTTTTACTAAATAATTAATTCCGGTAGAATTCGAACAACGTATAACTAAACTGAAGCACAGAAATCGCAAACATCTGCAGCCTTTATTCCTGTAATAATTATTTGTAATGTCTTACGCCACTGGGTAATGAAGATGGTAGTCGAACGTTGAATCAGAGCAGTCAAATTTAATAGTAGTGTAATAAATCTAGTTTACTCTACAGTTACCTTATTTCTCACAGAACTTTATTTATGCGTCACTCTGATATCCAGATTGCCAATAAATTTGTCTTTGTAAATGTTCCTTAATATAAGAATTAAATAATTCAAACTTTGACATAATATTCTAAAAGTTTTGATATTAATAAAAAGCATTGAACTATGTTAATATTTAGACTAAAAGAATTTATTACTGTTTCCTTACTTATCGCAAAATTTTCTCTCTATTGAAGTCACAGTACTTCATTTCAAATCTCTGGTGTGTCCAACCAATTTATAATTTTATTTTATATTTTGATAAGCCGTATTTTATACGGAAAGAAAATAATTTTTTTAGGCATATACTTAAATGGATCAAAATAGAATTATTAATCGATTATATTTGGTACATTCTTGGCTAAATAACTATATTTCGCGTTATATGTAGTTAAAAATATGCAAAATTTATAGGTTTTAAAATTATATTGGAACGTTATGTAGTTTTTTAAAAAGTAGAATTAAGAGGATGGTTATATTTTATTATCTATTAGTTCATATACTAAACCCAAATTATAGAGGATAAAAAGTATTAAATCAAAATTTAGAATTTGTTAATTACATATTATACAGTAGATATTTTTAAAATGGGGTTTTCATTAAAAAGTACTGGTAAATTCAAATATTTTATCTCATTTTTTCCAAAAAAATAAACGGTAAAGGTTTACATGTTAAAAAAAGAAATTGATATTCTTAAAACATACAGATAGAAAGGCTAATGATAAATTATTATTGAAATAAAATAGCATGCAAAAATCATTCAAAAACAATTTGGAAAAAAATTAAAAACCTACAATTAGACACGCATAAAAATTGTTAAACAATCATCATAAGCATATATAGATTAAACGTAATAAAAAATAAATGAATTACGAAGCACTTAAAAAAATAATTACACTTGTCGGTAGAAATAAAAATTTAGCCCAAATAGGTTTAGGTAGATAATTTAAGCACTAACCTAACCTTTTTTTTTTTTTTTTTTTTGAAGAAGAATTGTTCAGATATACGTAAAATATTTTTTCATAATACTTTGTAAATATTGATTTTGATTTTTATCTTGTTTTTATTTATTTTTTTTTACGTAGAGCTCTAAAATGAATTTTTTTATCAATAGTTACCAAAGGAAATAATTACAGTTTCTTACTTTTTAATAAAAATCTTCTTCTTCGCTATTTTGTTATTTAAAACGTAACATTAACGTCTTTTTAGAAAATTAAATTTTAGTTTTAACGGGCTGTAAATTAGTTTAACTAAATTTAAAAAAAAATCTGATTAAAATAAGATCCATAATTATTTTATATAAAAAAGTGTATCACGAAGTTCCCTTTTTTCTACTCATGGACGTTCATAACGTATTCTACTCGTGAAAAAAATGAAAAAAAAAATGTATAATTATATATCCTAAAATGCTTCGTTTGTGAGTTACATCTAGTGAAAAATTTCGTTCGGATTTCAATTACCCGGTGAAATGATGTATTGAAATTTTTAGGAAGTTAATTAAGGAGTAGAGTTAGTGATTTAGTATGGCCATTATCCTGAAAAATCGAATAAAATAGGTTCCAGAACCGTATCTGCCATAAGATGAACTCATTAACAGAAATAAAAAAATCATAAAATAAGCTAATACAAGTTGCTTCGTATCTATATCTACATTTTAACATATTTAGTTACATAATATATTTTGTATTTCTAAATAATAAACGGGAGTAGGAGAAACACTGTAGTCTGGAAAGGAAGGTATAGGACACCCCTACTGTATTCAGTTAAAAATTATAGTATGCACTTTAAAATCAAAACGGTAGTTTGAGAAAGAGAGTAAGATACTATACGTTTTCTAAAAAGTCACTAACAAAAACTCGCTACAAAATTTTGTAAACGTATTCTAGTTAAAGGTGTATGATCTTTATGAGATAATATGAAGTAAATTAAGATTTTTAATTCAATAGAAGGTGATAAAAGTTCATAAAAAAACATACGTTCTAAAATGCTTAGTTAGTGAGTAAACGGCTAGTGAAAGATTTCGCTCGGAAATCCGAGCTACCCCGGTGAAACGAAATTTTACTGAATTTTTTAGGACGTTAATTAAGGGGAAAGATTAGTGATTTATTATAGTTATTAACCTAAAAATAGAATAAAATATGTCGCAGAATCATATAACCAGTAATTTTAAAAATCTGGGTTGAAAACCAATAAATTGTAGTAGAAAACACTGTTTTTACTTCCTTGTACAAAATAAAGGAATTATTGTGATCGCGAAAAATTTTGGTTTTTAGATATCAACGGAAATATACATTTTAAGTATCCCTGAATCCATTTTGACTAGTTTTGGCGTGACCTCTGTACGTACGTATGTATCTCGCACAACTCAAAAACTATTGGCGGTATGATGTTTAAATTTTGGATTTAGGACTGTTGTAACATCTAGTTGTGCATCTTCCCTTTTGACTGCAATCGACTGGACCAAAAGTGTCCAAAAAGCACAAAATCCAAAACATTTGGATTTTGGATTTTTTCTTAATTGCAGTAGTAAGCCCTAAACACTTTTTGAATCACCCGGTATTTTAAGGTAACTGAAAAGAATGGAAATGTAATATTAAATGTAAATATCCTAAAAAGACAAATGACTAACCTTAAAATAACGATATCATACGTATTTTAACTTTTCATATTGAAGCATCGTGGAACAGTAACTAAAACAAAACAAATAAAACTTTGTTTTATAAACTGCCAAGAAAACAGATTTATCTGTTTAACAGTTTAAAAGAGGAAAAAACAACTTTATTCCAGGTGGGAAAATTGGGTCGACAAAAATAGTACGATACCGTTAATTTATTAGCAGAGAAAAATGTATAACGTATAATTATAACTATTAGGTTATGGAACTATTTAGTTCGTTAACGTACGTTAAAAACAGAAAGCGTATTCATCAAATCGTCTAAACTCTAAGGCTACAAAAACAATGATCAGTGTTATAAATTATTAAAAATAATAATAATAACAATAATTAAAATGAAGTAGACCAACTGTTCTCTGTTTTTGTAATTATAGTGCCATTGTCGGTGCAACGTGTTGCGGCGGCTAAGAAGTTAAACATTATTAGCGTTTCCGTGTCGCAACCGGGCAGGCAAACAGTGTTTTCTGATCTGCTTAGAAGTTTAAAGGGTTAAGCAACTTTAGTTGATCTACTTGGAGTGGACTGAAAGAGTGTAACAGAGATAAAGATAAAAAAAAAGTGAGGGAGGGAGAAAAATTGTATGAGAGAGCATTGAGTTATTCTTAGCTTGCTCTTACGATCAGGTAACCTCCTGAACCATATAGATCTCGTCCATTGGCTGGTACCCCTAACGCTCTCACCACCACTAATTTAATACCCCTCTTCCACCCTCAACACAAACTGTGACAAGATCCATGCTCGGTTTTCGACTAATTTCTTAACTGAAATTCGATACGGTGTTCCAAAAACATTCGTTTCTTTAAGTAAATATTAATTAATATATTTTTTTTTTTTTTTTACTGCTGGAAATTTGATGATATTTCTAGGTTGTACAGAATGGATTAACGTAACTTTTTAAAGGCTTGTAACATTTAGATCAAATTACAATCCTGTTTTTTTCATTTAAAAAAATAACAATTAACAAGAGGTTAACAATTTTTATTGACTGATATACAAAAATCACCGGAATGAATTTACTTCTTCCGAAAATAATTATTTCTATTTAGCACAGAAAAGCCCTTTTCAATATATGTCATTAAAATTGTCTTTCTATGAACGATAAATCTGTTTTTATAATTTCAAGAAAAGAAAGATCTAAAAATACATTTAGTTTGACAATAACCTATTCTATAGATTTAACCATTTAGGATTTGGTTGAACGATTTCAACTACATTGACTTATTCCGTTAAATAAGATCATATTTCTTAGGATTCTAAGAACGAACAAGAATTTACCTGAGGTAACCGAGTTAATGCTCAAATTAACTAATTTTTAATAACTCGAGAAAATACATTTTTAAAGTTTTTTGTACCACCTTCTATTGAAACGAAGGTCATTCTACTGTATACTTTACTGAATATTTTCTAATATATTTCTCTAAACTGCGCTAAAATTGCCTACAAACCCAAAAATTCTTGAAAGACATCATTTTCGCCTTTATATCACATTTATGATTTAGTTTCTTCTGAATTGTTACTCGTAATATTTTATTTATATTTCCTTCCTCTCAATTTATGTCTTAGAGATTCAAAGATTCTTTTCTTCTTAATTTTTTATCTTTATAATCCTTACGCATCTGATCCAGAATGTTGTTTGTATTTCTCGTTTAATCCATCAAACCTATTTTAATCATACTCTGGAACAACTACAATTACAAAGTTTACAATATTTTAACCATACTTATTATATTAGTCAATACATAATCGTTAATTAGTAATGTATTTTTCCAGTATTAGTTAAAGACGCTGATATCTTAACGAATTGTGGTAGTATAAGCATCTGTTTTAAGGAGGAGGCATAAAGTACTCCTTCGATCAAGAATTTAATTCAATTTGCAGTCTCTTCAGTGGTTTCTTTCTTATCGTCCATTCCTTTCCCTCACTTTTATGTCTTCTTTCGAACTGTTCTTTAGTTTTTTACCCAGATTCTCTCGGAAATCTGTGGTAAAAATATGGGGAACTTAATGTTTATTTTGTTTTATGAAAGCGGAATTGTCTTTGGGTTTATCCAAAAGAAATACGTTGCCAAGCCTCTTATCTAACATTCTCTTCCAAAACATATAACCTCTACTACAAAAAACAAAAAATTAAAGAAGAAATTAACCAATAGAAAATTTGGTAATTATTTAGTTGAGGTGCCTCACCCCGAAATCACAAAAAACTTATCAAATCGTTGTAAAATCTTTTGAAATGTATTTTATAATGGAAATGAAGTATCGGAAAAGTAGATATTTGAATAATGATACACTCGATAATGCAGATTCTCACCTCCGGATAATGTAGAATTCTTTCTTATTCACTAAACTACTTTTGTTATTTATAACTTATTCATTATTACATTACATTGTGGTCTGCTATTCTCACACGGCGTCTAAGTTTTCTTTATAGAATTTACAGTGTTCAATAAGTAAATAGAGTGAACTATAATGGATGAAAAAAAAATCTGTCGGATCTGAATGTAAAAATTGTGAATTTACATTTATTACACTTATTGAATTTTCTCAGTCGGTTAATAATGTGAGACAATTTTTTTTTTACAATCATGGCATTTTGCTGAAACACAGAAAATGTCGATCGTGTAATACAAAATAAAGCTGAATGAAGATCCACATATTTTCCGTTGTAGAAAACGCCTTCGAACTTAACAAACATAAGAAATATGAAAATAAACAGTGTAACGTAACCATTTCGCAATGTGGCGATACATGATTAGATACCGTAGGTTAGAATTACGTGTTATTTTACCTTTCTCCATAATATGGTGTGTAATAAAGCCACCTCGGCAAGATATGTTATGTAGCGAGCTAAATTTATCGTCTAGTATTGTGGTAAATTGGAACAATTATTTTCGGGAAATTTGTTTTGATTATTTGTGTACTAATTCGAAAAAGGTTAGAGGTGTAGATAAAGTTATGGAAATCGATGAAGCCAAAATCGGTGAACGAAAATATAATCGCGGGAGAATTATAAATGGAAATTGGATATTTGGTGGAAAACGATGAGACACAAAAGAAGTTTTCACGGTTCCAGTACCAACACGTGATAAAGAAACTTTGCTCCGCATTATAAAGGACTATGTGCACTCAGGTATTACAATTATTAGTGACTTGGAAATCTTATGATTGTTTACAAACAGGAGGCTTCCAACACTTAATTGTGTCATACATTTTATAGATTCGGACACTGGGGTACATACGCAGACAATCGAACGTCAATGGAGGGAAGTAAGAAGCAATGTGCCGCGTTATGAAAATTTCAAACACCATTTCCACAGACATATGGCCGAATTTTTATTTAAAAGGAAGTATTGTGATTATAAAACACGATTTCACCATTTATGGGGAATCATAAGTGAGATACACATTGATTCGGCAAATCGGATGTGTGATGATTCTACAGAAATATCATCGCAATCTGATTCAGATTAATTGTTTAATTATTTATATCTTTAAATATAATGTTTCACTATAAGTATTTTTTTGTATCACTATGTAATTTGTATTTTTGTATTACTATGTAAATTTTTACGAATTTTCTATTTTCCGACACCCAAAATACATCATTAAAATGAATTTGATATGTTCCTTTATTATTTCGGGGTGTGGAACCTCAAATAAATAATTACGGAAAATTTTAACTTTTAATTTTGTTATCTTGTCATTAAAGCTTGAATGTACGGAACATACAATACATTTGACTATAATTATAATAATAATAATAATGATGAAATATTTAAATAAAAATTTATTTTATAAATCCTTGGTATTTTTTACAAAATATCTGTTTCACTTTACACTTTAATGATGAAAATTCTCAATAATTTTTTGTTTTAAAATAAATATTAATAAAAGTAAATAAGATTTAAAATAGAACTTTGTGTCCTAATGAATGGGGAGCAATACAAAAAAAATGTTTATTAATAATGAGTACAAAAATTAGAGGAAGGATTTTAAAAAAAAAGGATGATTTTATCTTAGAATCAAAGTTGATGTAAGTTATTAATACTTTAGATGATTACTACGTTATTATTTTTATGTAGATGAGTGATTTTTAAATTTTAAATTACTCTAATGTATTTTTATGTGTTCATGTGTTTAGGTATGCTGTTATTAAATATTATATACCCATAATTAAAATTTATACTTAAATTATAACTCCTTTAGTGTAATTTTGAAACAGATGTACCTTCTAGTTTGTCCAATGCAAAAATTTTTCAAAAACTTTTATTTTAAAATTTAAAATTTACTTTCTAAATGTCAATTAGATCATTGCTCTACTACCTTAACAACCTAAAAATCCTGAAAAATATTATTATTTCATTACTTTTGCCAAAATATGTAATATTTTAATGAAGAATAACATACAATGTCAATTTTTGTTTTACATATATATGAGATAATAAAGGAAAATTTATTATAGAAAAATAAATAAAGGAGATATGACATCAATTCGTTATAATTTTTTTGCCAACCCAAACATATGTCTAACACTATTATTATTATTATTATTATTATTATTATTATTATTATTATTATTATTATTATTATTATTATTATTATTATTATTATTATTATAATTATTATTATTATTATTATTATTATTATTATTATTATCATGTTCTCAGAAAATTACCCAAATAAAATTTCTCTACAAAATAAAATCTTAGAGATTCTATTTTTCTTTACTTATTTGAGAAAAGTAAAGTAAAGTATTATTTTATAATAGAAAGAGGTACACATTTGTGCGTCGCTTTACACTCTCCCGCCTCACTATTTAATATATATTTGTAATGCGTATAAAAAAAGTACAATATTAGAAATACAAATAAAAAAATATCTTTCTCTGAAAGTAATGATGTTCATTAAACAGTAAGTATCTATGATTTTAAGTAATATAAGATATCACTTATATGGCTGAATGTCACTTGTATTTCGTTGGCATTGGTAAATTAATCTGCTATTCTATAATCGGGTAAATGAAATGGGAAATCAGTTCCTCATTTTCTTTTGTATACCTAGTATATGATACTGATTATTTCTGCAAATTGTGATGAAATTTTGAGAAATAACTTATTTAATTTAATATAGAACTGTAAATTATTATAATATTACGAACAACAGATTTCATGGTTGAAAGATAGAAAAATAATATATCTATGTACGATTATCTCTTTAAAACATAATTTAGAATAAAATAGTTTTTCAATTTATCAAGTACATTTATATTAAAAAAATATATAATAATAAAAAGTAAATAAATAAAGTGCCACAAAATATTTTTCTAACAGGAAGAAAGTATTTAAAATTAGAAAACGATATTTTGTAAAAATTATCTCTAGTGGCTGGCTTGGCAATTGTTTTAAGTTAAACTAACAATATATGAAGCACGGTGTGCTATTTCTTTGACGGCTTTTTAAAATGACCTACGTCTAACCTTACGCGATATTAATGTCAGATATTTTTTAATATAATTTACGAGCTGATCACTGAAGTTTTTTTTCTTTTTTTTGCCTCAAGTCGGTTACAGTAATAATATAATGAATATTATATAGTGTAGAAATAACTTATTAGGTCTATAAAATGGGTATGGTAACCGCCTTGTTTCATTGTATTTCAAGCATCATCAGGCTGGTTTCGTTTCCATACTTATAATATTAGAAGATTTCTGTGATTCGTTCATATATATAATTAAAATAATACTTCTTTTAAGTGAAATTTCATAGAATATGTTTTTTTTCTATTTCAAATTTTGCGTATGAATTGTTAAAATAATCTAGTTTTAACGACATTAAAGAAGAAAAATTGTCATATAGTTGATAAGATCTAATTGCACGTTTACTCGTTACCGCATGTACATACCAAAATAAAACATTAATAAATGTAAATAAAAAACTGTCCACCAAGAAAGAAACATTTATTAATCAATTTATTTAATTCAATACTTAAAATTAATTTTTTAATTTTTATTTAACTTTTATTTTTTTTAAAAAGTAGTAGAAATGGTAAAATATAAAATACAGAGAGGGATAGAACGGTAATGTTTACCAACTTCAAAATTTAACAATATGAGATGACTAAATAAGAGATAATAATGAAGTGTACCTAAAAAGTAGGGAATGAGATATATTTTGTAAGGAAAAGACATTCTTTTTAACAATATTTTTTCATGAACTTTTATATCTGTAACACAAATTAAGACATCCGAGATAGAAGAAGCCTCAGTTAGAGAACTTTCTTTAAAAGTAATGATGTAAAATAAAAGGCCAATTACGTATGATGAATGGGTGCATCAAGTTTTTTATATTACATGCATTTTAAAGATCTTTACAAGCAGATTCTAGTAGCATATTAAGCTCAATAAAACAGGAAAACCACATCATTCTTTACTTTTCTATATAATCCTCGGCATAGCAAGCTTGTTATTTTTTGAGAATAGTTACGCCATTTTCATAAGTATTTTATGTCAGTTCATATGTAACCGTATATCTGTTTTATCTAATATACATGGTCATTCATGGGAACCGGATGTTTTTAAAATAATCATAAAAAATTAAATATCTACTTTAAAAAAGTTTTATTGGTACTGAAACACTTGTTAAATCAAAGCAATTGTTACTTACTCATGAACGAAAAATTATGTCCGGCAAGTGATGTCCATTTTGGGCAATACATTGTTGTAGCCTTTCACGGTAACTGGCCTCAATTCTTTGCAACATGTCTACATCAATCTGGGTGACGTGAGGACGAATTGCGATCTTTAGGTCCTCCAATGTACGCGGTTTATTGCCGTATACACGCGATTTCAGAAACCCCCACAGAAGAAAATCACAACTACTCAAGTCTGGGGACCGAGGGGGCCAAGGAACGCCGAATCTGGAAACGATCCGTCCCGGAAACAAGTTACGGAGAACAGCCATCGTTGCCCTCGCTGTGTGCGCTGTAGCTCCATCCTGCTGGAATAACACATTTTGAAAATCGATTCCCCGGTTTCGTAACTGAGGGATGAAAAATGTATTCAACATCGCAATGTAACGATCAGCTGTTACAGTTATGGCAGCGTCATTTTCTTCAAAAAAAATATGGTCTAATAACACCGACCTTTCCTATTGCACACCAGACAGGTTACACCTTTGGGCTATGAAGTGGTATCGTGAAGCTGATGTGGGTTTCTTTCTGCCCAATACCGACAATTCTGTTTGTTGACGAAGCCATTCAGATGAAAATGGGCTTCGTCACTCATTAACAATAACAATTTTCATTTTCTTCAACAATGGTAAGCATTTGTCGACAAAATTGTAATCGCTGCGTGAAATTTTGCTCGTTTAACTGCTGCACGACGGCTATCTTGTAAGGATGGAAATGCAGGTCTGTATGCAGAATTCGTCTTACCGTACTTGTGCTCATTTGAAGCGCTGCTGAATGCCTCTGAATAGAGCGCCGTGGGCTTCTGACAATGGCTTCCCTTACTCGTTCGATGTTCTCCGGAGTGCTAGCAGTTCGTCGGGGACCCGGTGGTTTTTTCTTCAATATTGAACCACTTGTTCGAAGGTTGTTTACCCATCGCAATATTGTGTTACGAGAAGGGACACTTGCATTACGATGGATATTAAACTGACGGCGGAAATCTCGCTGAATAGCAGTTACGGATTCGTCATTTCGCACAAAACTGTCATACTCGTACAGGGGTTGGTCTAACGTCCACAGCTCCATCTCAATGACTAAAATGTAAATGCTATGAACAAAGGAAACGTCAGACACTAGCCACGTGCCCCTCCCACCACGAAGCCCAATAACGAATACAACCCATTTCAAAAACATCCGGTTCCCGTGAATGACCATGTACAGATTATAGTTGAATTTAATGCTTTAGACAAATTCCGTTTAAATTATTTTAACATTTTAGGGGAGTTTTAAATTAACAGATAA
Organism: Lycorma delicatula; assembly: GCF_047948215.1. NCBI lineage: Eukaryota > Metazoa > Arthropoda > Insecta > Hemiptera > Fulgoridae > Lycorma > Lycorma delicatula. The sequence continues at coordinate 70,658,637 of NC_134464.1, read as the reverse complement.
ACAGATCAAACATTTTTTTTAAATTATTAAAATTCTTTTTCATTAACAAAGGCAAATAGGGCATTTATTATTTTCCTAATAAAATTTCATGAACAATTTTTATTTTAAATTTAACTCTAATAGTTTTTACAATAAAAATCTCTAGTTTTTTTTGTAATTTTTTGTGATAAAATAAAATTTATTAATTCAGTAACTTCAGAAGTTTAAAAATTATTTCTTAATCTCGTACGCTTTAAAAAATTATTTAAAATAAATTCTCTTTAAACAAAACGTATTGTCAAGAGGTTTATAACCATTACTGTTTTATACGTAAAACGAATTTTGCTGTAAGTGATTTTGTGCACTGATCACGGTTATAATTTGAAAAAAAATTCATTTATTTATTTTTCAGCAAACTGTTAACACTTTTTTCATTATAACAATTTAAAAACCTTGATAACTACCTTTTTACAAGAATTTCTTATTTCTGTTTCCCAGTTTCATTCTTCGATTAATTTTGTGATAATCTTTTTCTTTTTGATTTCCTTAATTTTTTTTTTTTTAATTTTAACCTCTTTCTTAAGTAATTTCTATTTTCAAACTTTTCAATGAAGATTTATTTCCTGGCTTTCCATTGTTTTCCAATTTTCACTTGACTTTCAAAACGTTTTTTCATTCAAATTTCATCTGAAATTTTAGAAAAGTTTTAATAAATATCTTCGTTGAATCTCATGTGCTTCTTTATTTATAATTTTTTTGGAAAATTCTTTTTCTTTAGTTTTCAAATTTTTTATAATTGTTAGGTACTCTAATCGTACAAAATTTCCGCTAAATTTATCGTGTTAGTTCCTTAACTTTGCATATTTAAATAAATATTTGAAACATTAAACCTTCGATAAAGTTTGTATACGCCTATACGGTTTGATTTTCTAATAGACTTTTTATTACTTTTTTAGTTTCGGCCAAATATTGATCATTTTTTTAATTTTCTTATCGCTTTCTATCTATCTCTTTCTTTTCACGTCTTTTTAAGTCTTACTGGCCTTTTTTTCTGTATATTTCGTTTATCACTTTTTTTTGTTTTGGTGCTATCAGCATTTATATATCTAAATATAATAATTCCAACAATAACAAAATCAAGCAAATTAAAACTAAAAAATAAAAAAAAGAATCAATGCTTCTTCATAGTAGAAAACCTTTCTTTCTAAGATTTCTTTTTAATTTTTTCTTGATTATTTTTTAAGTCCACAATTTTTATGCCTGCTTTGTTTAAACTTACTTAATCGTATGTCGATTATTTTGGAAAGAAAAGACAATTACATTCTTTTTAACAATATTTTTTCTTGAATTTTTATATCTGTAACGCAAATCAAGACACCTGAGATAGAAGAAGCCTAAGACAAGAAGATAGTAAGTTTTTCTTTCTAAAATAAATTACATTTTCTTAGGAATTCTACTGTCATTAATTCCTAAAATTTGGACTGTGAAACCAATTTCCTCTCGTACATTATTTCTTTAAATTTCTGGTATAGTACTTGTGGGGGCGGAGTTTATTTTATGAACCATGTCGTTTTTTACAAAATCTAATATTATCCTTAAAAATCCTTTTTCTTTCTTTTGGATTTATTCTAAAAGAAATTTATGTACTAATCACTGTCAAACATTGTACAGCATACAATGCTTCTGGACGATTACCGTATTAAATGCCTTAATTTTTCATTTAGTCAGATAAATTTTTTATTATGTTTTTATCATTACACCCACACTTTACAATTGTTTAATTTTCTTCATTTTATATTGTATTTTTTGGATCCAATGTGCAATGTTTAATGTTTATCATGAATTTAATTTCTTTTTTAAAGAATACTTATAAACCCCCTTTTTCTCAACAATACTTTTTCTTGTTAATTTATCAACTTTTATCTAATTATTTAAATTGAATATTAATTATGATTACCTAAATCTTTTAATATATATCGTTATTCGTTAATTATTTAGGAAATTAGGAATAGTATTAATGCTGACAAAAATATCATACATTTATGAAATTAATACGGGTGGTTTAAAAATAAAAAACAGGTTACCTCCAACACAGTTGCTAAAATCTTAACGTGTGTGTGTGTGCGCGTGTGTATACATATTAATATAAACTACAATCGGAACGGCAGGTAAAATTTGGTGTTGTGGAAAGAAATAATATTTTAAGAACCATTATGAATACAATAGTACCTGAAATAATGTTAAATCAAGAAGATCGAATCTGCCTGTTTATACTATCACTACTGTACTAAATGATAGGTGTCATAACCGTATTACATCAATTCTTTACATAAAATTTTACCTGTTATTACAATTGTATTCTATTTTAGGTGCACATACTACACATTCCAGTCGAAACTATGGTAGAAGTTATTTATTACACGTTTAAAATAAAATAATTATTTTTAAAACAATATGGAATTCTCTGTTTTTTTTTAAAGTTCCATTCTCTTTACCTAATAATATAATAACTGTAAGATTATTTTTATTAAATAATTTGTGACTAAATCTTTATTTTTAATTGAAAATTGATTTTCTTTAAATATTCTTCTATCCCTGTGATTTAAATAGTGATTTTTTAAAACTATATATTCATAAACTGATAATTTAGACTGATTTTTAGGATCAAACAGTCCCGATTATCGATGTTGCTGGAGTGAGACTCTAATTAAATAATTGTAATTCAAGGCCCAACGCATTCTTTTATAAGATGTAATTAATCCTCCAGAGACGATAGGTCAAATTTTTAGCCAACAGCTAACGGCTCCTTATGCTACAATGATGTCTAGACGAAAATTCAACTAGATTTTTTTTTTATCTCAATATTTTATTATTCAGGTAACAATCGTTACAATTATTTTTTCGATTAAATTATTCTGTAAAGTTATCTCTTTATAGTTTAATAAAAAATGTTAAAACATTTTATATGTAAAAAAAAATGATGTGGACACCACATACGCCTATTAAATTACTTATATACATTTTTTTAAAATGAAAAGTACATAAAATTTCATTTCATTAATAACTTCTGATAGTTTTTCCTGTATATACTTTTTTATTGTTATTATTGAATTATTATTAATTGTAATTTTTTTTTACAATCGAAGGTCAATTAATAAATCAATATATTTAAATTAAAAAAAAAAGTTAAAAAAAAGTAGATGAAGTCGGATGAACCTATGTGCCTTCCCCTGGTAAGTTTCATATTTCTTAATTAAAATTTTATTTGGCTATAACTTTGGAACCAATGAAAATAAGTATCACTTATGATATATCGTTGAAAAGCTCTCAATGAGGGCTTTATTATTGCAGTTAAGAAAATCCAAAACATTTAGATTTTGGTCTTTTTTGAACACGTTTGGTCAATCGATTGCAATCAATAGGGGAGGTGCACAATTAGATGTTACAACAGTCCTAAATCCAAAATTTCAACATCCTACGGCTAATCGTTTATGAATTATGCGAGGTACATACTTCGTACGTACAGACGTCCCGCCGAAACTAGTCAAAATGGATTCAGGGATGGGCAGAATGGATACTTCCGTTGAAATCTGAAAATCGAAATTTTTCGCGATCCCAATACTTCCTTTATTTTCAACAAGGAAGTAAAAAGTATAAATATTAAACAAAAAACTACAATATATTAATTTTTTTTTAAATTTGTGTATTAATACAACATTTTAACCCATAGTTTAATTTTATATCTTTGTTTTTCTTTTCACTAGAAAATTTTTTTAAATATTTTTGACTTATTTTCTTTATTGTGTGTTATTTTTTGTTTTTTTTTAAATATTTAGCAGATCTTATCAACCAACCAGACTGAAGCCATTTGATGAAACCTAGTTAATTATTAGATGGTCTATATTATACCAGTTAAAATAATTTATTAATTTTAAAAAAAATATTTGAAAGATGACGAAAATAAACTATTATAATTTTTATTAATAAAAAAAGAAAAGAAATAATTTTGAAATTTATTTTACACTTAGTCAGATTCAGATTTTTGAATGCACAATTATTAGAATTCACAAACTGAAACGTTTTTTGTGAAAAAAAGAAATTTTAGATTAGACGAGGAATAGCACAGATGAGTTTTACACGATTTCGAATCTTACTGCTTAAATAACTTGGATTTAATCTCTTAAAAATTAAAATAAATATTTTAATGATATCTTCTGCTTAAAATGCAACATAAACCTTTTAAAAATATTTTAAAGGAAACAATATAGGTTAAAAGAAACACGGATATTACATATTTTAAAAATAAAAATTAGTTGAAATTTAGTTAACTCTTAACTGGTCACGCTCTTTTTATAACATTACTAGTCGCGTCGGTTCACTATGACGCGAACACTCGTAAATTAAATTAATAATAAATTATTCGAATTAAAAAGAAATGAACACTTATATTCGAAAAAGAAACTATTTTTCATTCAAATAAAAATAAATATCTCCTGTTTTAAAACAAAATAATCAAAGAAAAACAAAAATTGTAAAAAATAATGATGTTCGTTTAGTTCAACTTTGCTAGCTTAAAAATATAGTTATTCCCAATTCATTATTGAAGACAAACTAACAACACATTTGTAAATATGTTTTCAAATTTAATTTGGTTTAAGATATTAACATATTACCAGTTTTTTTAACTACAATATTATTTGATACTAGCCAGTGAGCGGAGCGTTCTTTGTTCATTACCCTCATGCTTGTGAGATTAATACTGATAAATAAAATTAAAACCTTTTCAATTTACATTAGGTTTATCAGTTGATTGTAATTTCTTCAGAGCAAAGGCTTAGTCACATCAGGACTAGAAGAAACTGTTGAGTGATGTGAAATATGAGAATTTCAAAACAGTCGACCCTCATCTTAAAAATAGTAGCTATACCTAATTACCCGTCCTTCGTAAGGTAAAAAATATTTTGCAAGGTTCTTAGCGTTATCCGAAAAACACCATGATGTAATAACCGTATTTCGTTTCTCGTTTTTTTTATTATTTTTATTTTGTGTTTTTTAATCAAGTAACCGGCCAGTCGGGTTTACATTACAGCCAGTCGCGTCACACACACAGTAACAGTGTCAGTGGTTGTGTTCGTTGAGCCGCTGCGCCGTACACCATCGCACCTTTAAAGCTACTTTTCTCGATAACCGAAACAGATGTCGAAGAAGATAAACAAATTTTCTTTTAGAAAATGTAATTTCAAATATTAAAGATGGTCTTTGAGTTCGATCTAATTAAGACAAACCATTGGTTTGCCAATACTAAAGTTGAATATTGGCAAGGGACATAAACCGGTGATTACCACAAGCCATTTCAACGGCCACCATCTTGAAACGGCGAAAAATTTCGTAACAGCAATAGTCCTTTTTTTTCTTTTCAGGTATAAAACTATGTTCAGATAAAATTTCAACTCGGTTGGTTGAACTATTTTTGCGGAAATGAGTAACAGACTTACAGAAACTAGTACAAATTATATATATATATATATATATATATATTTTTTTTTCATAAAGTTTTATGTTGCTCACTCTGTATATATATATATATATATATATATATATATATACACAGAGTGAGCAACATAAAACCGAACCAATAACGTAACCTCTGCAGAATCGGTAGGTTATGTTGGAATGAAATTTTATGAATGATACGGATAAATTAAATAAGAAAAACATAAAACGTAATTTAAATGTTTAGCATTTATTTACCATACTGTTACAAAAGATGTTAAAAATGACCACATTTGGGATCGATGCACTTTTGTGCTCGACTGATCATATTGAAAGTTCTGTGACGCAAAACGTTGTTGTCAATTGCGTTGATTTCTGTTTGAATTTTCACCTTCAGTTCATCAATATTATGGGGATTAGATGCATAAACTCTCTCCTTTAAGTAGCCCCAAAGGAAAAAAATCGCAACTAGAGAACTCTGGAAAACATCCAGGCCATCGTCCTCTTCTGACAGTTCGTTCATTTGTGAAAGCTGCATGAACGCGATTCAGTGAAACGTTTGACGTGTGACACGTTAATTCGTCTTGTTGGAAGCTGTATTGTTTTTAATTATCAATTAATTGCGAATAGAGTTCCTCGAAAATGGCATCTTCTGGACTGGCAGTAATTCTTCTTTCAATATCGGCAATGGCCTGTGGAGTCAAAACGGTAGGTTGCCTATTTCGTTTTGCATTTGAAACCAAACCTGTTGTACGCCATTTTTTTTAACTAAATCGTATATGTTATTCTTCGCCGAGATATACGCATTCGGAAATTTTTTTACAAATACCTGATGTGATTCTTCAAATCATCCTGAACGAATATAGGCCTCAACTATAGCTATCCTCTTCTGGATTGACTAAGGCATTTTACACAAATACAACTGCACTGCAACAAAACGTATACTGCACTGAGACGTAACCACTTGACAGATGGCACCAACAATCAGTTTTAACTGATATATCCACAAGTCGCGCTAGTTGTGTGAGAGTATTTCATAAATTGTGTTGGATAGCGGTTTCATTATGGTTTGGTTTTATTTGCTCATCCTGCATATATATATATATATATATATATATATATATATATATATATATATATATAATGTCGTAAAAACGTTTTTAATGTATTAAACGTTTTTTTTTTTTTTTTTAAATGAATGTTACAGGAAATACATGCGTTTTTGTTACCTTATCTAAATGTATGTTCATCCGGCCATCATTTAACGAGTTATTAAATATTGCCATACAAATTTTTTTATTTTTTTTATAACCTCTATCATTATAGTATGATTATTATTATTGTTAAATGAATGAATGTTATTATTATTATTATTATCTTAAATTTTACTGCAGAATTTAAATTAAAATTCGGTTCTTTAACAATGAAATATAGAATTATTTCTTTTTTTAAATTTAATCTTGTACTACTAATTTATAATTATTAATAATAATAATATTATACAAGATTAAGCTCTTCCGTATTAGTATGATTTTATTTGTTTATTGTTAAGATGAAAATAGTTCGGTGGCATGATTCTATTTTAGAAGCCCTTGGCAATAGTACTAGCGGTATTTAATGCACACAGCCTATATACGTTTACTATATATTCTCTTTGTCATAACACTTTTGACTTTCACCGTTGCGCTGCCTGTTAGTTGTTATACTACAACAAGACTCCTCATAATTACTAATGTACCGTTGCCCGTTATTATTTCATTTTATTGTTTTACTTTCATTTTGTACGCGTAAATTTTTGTTATTTATCACCATTACAATATTTTTTTTATTTATTATTATTGTAATAAATATATAACATATATTTTTTCAAATGATTTTTAAATTTATATATTTTTTATATACCTTGGAAGTAGAATTAATATATCGTATATGAAACGCGGTTAAACATATGTATATTTCATTATCTTGCAAAGAGTGAAAAAATTATTTTTTTATATTTTTCAAATCCATAGAATTTGTGAACTGATATTTTAACATATAATAATTAGTTGTAAAATATTTTACAATATTGATGTAGTTTCGTTTTGAACGTGGTAGTAAAAATTGAAATAAAAGATAAAACTAATTAAGAGGAATATATTTTTTTTATTCCATGTAATATCTATTTTTATTATTTTTTATTTTCTCAACCAAATAATTATACTGTACGAGTACAGCTATGCAGTATATTGCGTAATGGAAATTACGCTAATCCAGTCGAATTTTGCACATCGAAGTTTTTAAAAATATTAATGTTTCCTAAAACAAAAATTCTTGAGCAGAAAATACAATATGTGAATGAGACTGATTTTTGCTCGCCAGACTGGTTGAATAGTTTGAATGAAAAATGGTACGATGATTTCTATAAATGAGGTTTTGATGCCACTTATTTTGAATAATTTTATTTAGCATGGCTCGTTGGTATATATAATATAAAAATATATAAATTATAATTCCGCTTACCAACCAATGTAATTAATTCTTATGTTTTAGCGCTTTCGGAAAGTATTATTCCATCTTCAGGAACATTTGATAAACTTGAATATAAGTATTTACTTCACATATTAATTTAATGTAGATTAAAATAAAAATAAAATAAAATTTCCATAAATATAACAACCGATCGTCAAGTTAGAAAATAAGTCACACATTTGTACGTCTAGTCGATAACAGCGTCTCGATTGTTATTACATCAAATTATTATGTCAAGTGAATACTTAACATATATAACTATACTTATTCAGTTAGCTTGTAGCGTGAAGAATTTACAAGCATTGCGTTTGTGTTAGCGATTTCGTCATGATTCTGCTGAATCACGTCCCTTTTATCAGTGCCGATTCACAACGCGGCCATTTCTATATTCAACACTATAATCATTTTTCATATATTAGTCACCGAATAATTAATTTGACATATAGTAGTCATTGTTATCAAAAGTTTATATAACATTATGTCTTCTCAGTTATATTAAAACCCTTGATCTTTTCATATTATCACTTTCTAACTTTTACTGTTTGTGGACAACTGACAATTTAATAACTCTTAAAAACACAAATTAAATGTCTTAACGTATTTAAATTTAAAATATGTATATAATTTTTATAAAATATAATAGCGCGTGATTACTGAATATTAACGTCACGTAGTTTCTTTTAACATCAGGATTTACCGGAGATGCTTGTGAATTGGCCGCCTGAACACTCGTATGCGCAGTCTGTTTACTTAAACTCTATAAGCTAACTGAATAAGATATAAGTAAGTTAAATATATATGTAGGTACGAAACATCCTGAATTAGATTACTTTCTGAATTTTTTATTACTGTTACGAGTTTACCCTTAGTGATAAAAAGAAAATTATTGATAAGTTTACTATTATAATTTTACAATAGATGGAGTAATATGAGGAATCTAGTTTAACAAATAGATATATTAGAAAAAAAATTGTCTTACGTAAAAATATACAAGCATATAATTTATTTTAAATTGAAATATATGTATTAGATAAAAAAATTGTATTATTTGTAATTGAATTTTAAAATATTTTACTGAAAATTAATTTATGTTTGAATCACAATATTTAATCGTTAAAATTTAAATTTTCTATATTTTGTTACAAAAATAGTTCAAAATGTTGTATACGTCACAATACATATTATTTCTATTTATTTTTTAATGTAACTTTTGTGTAATAATTTTTTTTATTGCAGGAAGCGATCCTTGCTGGTAATCCCGAGGGTCCGAACATCCGATGCTGGTAGATATGAATGTCAAGCTACTAGCATAACAGGAGCAGTTTTTTCCAGTATCGCTACTGTTACAATTTCTCCAAATCCAGCGACACCAATCACTGACAACAGTAATTTGCTTTTATTTCTATTTTTATCTAATTCTATTACTATATTATTATTTTTCTTTATATTCACTTTAATCCAATAAAAATTACAAGTGTTGAAAATATGATGTTTTTACTTGGATGATTGAATTCAATTTTAAGAAACAACTAAATGTGAAATTACTCTTTTATTCACGCGGTTTGGTTTACTTTGATTAATAATAGAAAATATTTTCAGACTTTATGCATGCACATGCTTGCAATAATATATTCTTATAAAAACGTGGCTATATTTATGGAGTGGTATATTGTATTGTGTTTATGGACGCATGGTTAAATTCATGACTCCTACAAAATTCTTCTATTATTAGACGAGCTATTAAGCTTCACTTAAGAAAGTATTAAATGTTTGAAGTACTTTATTTTTGTAATTAATTTAAATTATTTAATTTTATTTTGAAAAAATATAATTATTATTTTAAAAATATATATATTGGATAATTTAAACTCTATTTCAAATAAATAAATAAATAAATAAATATAAATGTACTACTTTATCTTTAATATAGCTAGATTAGTCATAAAGTACGATGATTATTTAAAAAATACGATATCGGTTTTTTTTTTGCAAATTTTTACATTTTACGGTACAAGTTTATTTAAACAAAAAAATTAACATATGAGAGAGAGTCTACTTTGGTCCTTATATCTCATCATGGATCGAACTGATTTTCTTCAAATTTGGCTCAAATATTTTTGTATGGGGTATTAATCATTTTAATATTTTTTTTACAAAATTCGTTTACAGATTGGGGTATATCGCGATAAATCTAATTTCAATTTTTTTAAAAAAAACTTAATTAAAGCAAATTTTTTATCAGCAATGCATTTATAAATAATCCAAAAGATCTTTTTCAAAAAATCAACCCCCAATTCTTAAAACTGAATCATATGTTTTTTTTTTTGTTGTTTTGCTCTATCTCCCTTTGGTTTAAATATTTTTCAAAGATTTTCTTTTTCAAACAAGTTTATACTTCGTATATAGAGCTATTAAGAAATGTTTACAACGTTTTTAAGATTATTATTAAAACCTAAATTGAAGGAAAATTTTTATGGAAATTGTATTTTTCTTATTTCAGGCTCTTTTGAAGGTTATTAGATTTAGAAAAACTTTTTCTGCAAATTTGTGAAACTTAATCTATATATAAATATTTTTAGAAGAATTTTCCTAAAACTTATTTCCCAGCTCTAAAATATATATTTTATATTCTGTTTTTGTTTTCTACATTCTTAGTTTTCCGTTTTTTTATTTACATGTGTGTTATTAAAAATAGTTATTGATTTCTATATTAATATGGAAAATGTGATATTTTTTACACAGTTCGTATATCTACGCTTAGAATTAACGTGGAATATATATGATTATGCTTTTATAAATTAATAATTATACTATTTAATTATGCGTTTAAAATATATTAATTACTATTTATTAAGCCTTTGCTTAAAAGAAAAATCATAATAAAAACTTATTTAAACTTAACTGGACTTCATACGAAAATAAGTAATAAATTACTTTTCGACCGATTGTTAAATTATAATTTGAACAATAAATGAACATTTAAAATTTATAATGGATAAAATTAAAAAACTTTAAACTGATTAGTTGAGTAAAGGTTATTGCCTTCAAAAAAATAAAATAATTTTTACTTAACATTAAACACAGATTAGTTACTTAAATATAGAGTTGGGTAATTAATAATTTTATTGCATCTAATTTTTCACCGAAAATATTAAATAATTTTATTATTTAAAGTAGTAATACTGTTAAGTTGATTATTACTTAAAAATAACAGCCAAAAATTATTTTAATGTTTCATGACGAGAAGAAAAAACCGTTAACCTAATTTTGCAATCATAAAGTTTAAATATAACGATTTAATTATTTCTTAGTTGTAGTAACTCGTATACGATTTGTGAAAACTATAATATCTATCTCCACGTTTTAAATGTTTTATAAACTAATGTTAATAACCGGTAACATTCGGGTAGACGTAACTGTGCAACTATCAGCATCTCTAATCATATAATTGGTTAATATAATTTCCGCTAAATTAATTAAAAATATAATTACAGTTTTTCTTCTCTGTGCAAAGTAGGGGAAAAAGTAAAAAAAAAAAAAAAAAAAATTATAATCGACAAAATTAGCGATTTTTAATTTTATATATTTTAATTAATTTTCTTGAATTGTTTCCTAAAATGAATTTTGAGCAGATAAATAATGAAAAAAAAAATTGTTTTCGATAAGAAAAAGTCGTAAAATTGAAAATTTATAATGATATTTCTTATACTACTTTTTCCACAGAAACAGAAAACTATTTGAAAACTAACGGCTTAAATATCATTAAATTAAAATCTTTATTAATTGAGTATATATATTTTTTACAAAAAAGTTTAAGTATATAATTTTATATCTTCTTACCATATATTTCTCGTAGGAATATTTTCTCCAAGTTTCGCGGCATATCAGCATCATCAGGAAAAGAAAATTATCCACATTACGTTTCGTTAGTTCAGCATCCTCGAGAGGTTTTGTCTTGGCCAGAAAGACGCAGTTGAGCAGAACTGTCGCCATAACAAAATATTCGAAGTACTGATAGGTTAAGAGAAGGACGCATGTACGCCGTACTGTGTTCCAGAAGAAAAACAGGAAAAACTAATTAATCGCTCTGAAAGGAAGTATATAGTTTTTACGGAGATAATATAAAATGTGTAGGCTATTTTGAATAATAGTCTCAACGAAATTACGCAAAAATAGATTCAAACTGAAATTTCCGATGTGTAGATCTCTAAAAATAAGGTTCATTCGCGGATAATCTTCATCCCCTGATGATGATGAAACACTGATCTGACAAAACATGTCGGAGAAAATATTCCTATGATTAATGTATGGTAAGACGATAATAAAAATTATAGACGCATTTTTAGTAAAAATTAAAAAAAAGAAATTATATAGGATAAGATAAAAAATGCTGATCAAAAGGTTAATATATATATTTTTTACTTTCCGGGTGACTTATCTCTATAGCTACGCTGCAAGAAGAAAACGATGTTAATTAATTAAAAATAGGATATGGGTTTTTTGCGTTTCTCGACATTTCATGACCCAGGGAACCCAGAAACAAACCAAAAATGTGGGAGTAATATTACTACGTATTTATGTACTTGTATTGGTGTGTTTGAAGCATAATAACTCTGGACTGGCTAAACCGATTTTGAAAATATTTTGAATAGAGACTCGTTTATATGAGGTAAAATTTTGGGGTCAACATCTTCAGTTGATGGGGTAGATAGATTTTTGGGATCAATTTTCTCAAGATTTTGCAAACATAACCCCTTTATATTAAGCTCACAACATGCGTGCATGCTTCCTTAACCATTTAAAAAAAAAAATGGCTCCAAAATTTCCCCTTCCTAAAAATATATTTAACCGATTTATTTTTATGTCTTTCTAGGCATAGTAATAGTGTAAGTGGACCAAAAAATACTTAAGGACAATAACGGGGAAGGAAGAGCCGATCAAATTATAAAAATATCGATTGTTTGGATATTTTAAAACTTTTTTTGATCTATTTTCATGAATCATTATTTTTTCACTATATAAGAATAAATAATCAATGTCAGGAAAGTACAGTATTAAAAAATTAACGCTATCTTATAGGAAAATGAGTAAGTTACAACAGTTGTTAAAAGTGGTCTCCATTATGCGATTCGCATAACTGAATACGACATTGCATGCTTTTAAACACATGTTGTAACTTTTTTTGAGGAATTGCAGCGACATATCATTCAATTTTGCTCTGCAATTCGGGAATGATGTGAGAATGAGTTTTTTAAGCAGCATCCTTAAGGTATTCTCACAAGAAAAGGTCAGGAGGGGATAAATCAGGACATTGAGGAGGCCACAACCCCTTAGAAATAATTTTTCCATGAAAACACTGACCCAAGAGAGTCATAGTGTTGTTGGCTGTATGAGACATAGCATGTCTTGCAAGAACCGTATGTACTCTAGTCGGTCTGCAGGCATAGTGTTTACAAATTTTTTCACCATTTGTACGTATCGGTCACTGTTCATTGTGCCATGAAAGAATGTCATGAAAATTCGCCTAAATGACAATGCACACCAAACACCTACTTTTTTTCCGTGCAGCTGATGTTGATTTTCCGTTCACCAAATGCGTAAATTCTGTACATTAATGTATCCATCAAGGTGGAATCATGACTCGTTAGACCAAAACCAGTCATCGAATTCTTCTCGATATGGTGTTTCAGATGATGTGAACCACTGACAGAAGCTACATGTTTTCCAGTGTTTTCAGGTAACAACTCGTGAACAACACCAATTCTGTACGGATGCATCTTTAAACACTTACGCAATGCCGTGTGGGCACTACCCACGGAGAGACCAGGTTGATTAAACAGGCATCGCACGGACGTTTGGAACTAACAGAATTTGTAGCTTGCACGTCGATCTACTTTTCTTAAGGTAGCAATTTCGGTTGACTACTTTCGGCTGCACCTACCGCATTCCCTGACTCTTAGAATTTGTACAGTCGCTTGATGAAGGTCTTGTTTGGTGCATCCACACAATAAATTTCTGTGAAGGCATTCTGGGTCTGGGCATAACTGGCACATCTAATGTATTGGGAGATAATGAATATTCTCTGCTGCATTGTATAACCCATTTTTTTTTTCAATTTTCCTCAATTAGACCGGCAACAAAAGAAGGAAACATTCTTCCTTAAGGTTGTGTCACTTTTTGAACAACTTTGTTGTCAGCTTTTGTTTTTATTATTAAACAGTACTAAGAAATGTAAAATGTCCTACGGAGGACCTAAACCAAAATTTAATACAAATTTTATTTTATCTTGACACTACTAGTCTAATATTTAAAAAAAAAAAAAAATATTACAATCCTACAGTATTTTTTTTGTTGAAGGAAAGGTACGGTGGCTCAAGATGAAAAATACTTCGACATAAATAATATTTTTTTGCTATAGATAATTTGATTAATAATCTATCGGATTTATATATAATTTAAATTATAAGCTATTTAATATAAATATTGTTAGATATAATAATAACGAATCTACTATAAAACTTTAATTTCTTAATTTATTTTTAGTTATAACTTGAGAGAAATTTTCCTCCGATATTAATTGCAAAGATAAAATGAAGCTATACTGAAATTCTTGAAACTTAAATTAAATTTGATGGTTTCGTATGGTTTTTGACCAGAAAAATAGAATAAAATAGACATCTGAACTGAATCTGTAATAATTTGTTAGAAAATTATTATAAAATATTTATTATAATTTTTTTGGTGTTATATACTATAACTTAGATAAATTGCAAGAAAACAAATAATATTTGGAAAAAATTTCTAGAGAATTTAAATCTAAGAAATTATGTAAATAACGAACTAAACATGAAGAAGAGTTTAAGTAAGAGTTAGACATTTTTCGTAAGCTATAACTCGAAAATGAAGCTATAAATAAATATATATAAATTATAACGAAAAATAGAAAAATATTTTTTTCCTGTTTTACAAGATAATTTAAATTGCAGAAGTAAATCTGTTTTTTTTATGAATTTACCTTTGACAAAATCTGTAAATTTTATTTTAATTGTAAATACAAAAATATATTTTAGGATAATATTTACTTTGATTAAAAAAATGTAAAATATTAGATTTTAAAACATTATAATATTATGCATTAATTAGGCTGCAATATGTATATATAATTAATTATGGTATATAAATAAATATATATATGTAATTATTAACTGCTGTAATTTAAACAGATTCATATGTAGTAGAATTGAGCGCGGCACAAGCCAGACTTTACGAAACGCAAAGATCATGGTCGTTCAAAAATAGTTACGGTTGAACCATTCATTTGCGACCAACGACCCTGCCAGCTGTAGATGCTCAAATTTGACTACTACCCAGACATTATTTCTTAAATGCACTCATTACAAAGTAGACCATCAATTTTAAATTACCACTTGTTCACCTGTCTTCTATTTAGAAACAAACAAAACTGAACTTATAGAAATAAACTTTTCAGACAACTATATTTATTTCTATAATGAAAATTACAAAATATCTTCGAAACCGATTATAATAATGCGATTTTACTGCGCAATCGCGAGTCGAGACGGACAGACTCGTACAGAAGCAGGCAGACGTTCTAGTGACGCAGGTTTACATTAAAACAAACGTTGTTGAAATGTATTACACAGAACACTTTTTAACAGCGTATCAATTAGTAGGAAACTTCTGATGTCCAATGGAATTTCTTAAAATACTCCAACGAATATCGTATAATTTTTTGCAACGTTTACCTCACAGTTAGTTCTTAACGTCAATAATAATTCAATTAAATATTTTTAAGAAATATTAAGCGATACGATTTAATACTTGCACATTTTTATTAAAGAAAACTATATTTTATTTAATATTTTATAATTAAATTAGTTCTATTTTTATTACCATTTAAGAAGGTACACATTATAATATTAAATTTAACCGTAATACGATCAATCGACCATCTTTATATGCCGTACTTTACATGAATATTTCATTAAAATAATGAAAAAAGTTCACATAAACGCTTTTTTGAGTTACTACTAGAAAGATTTCTCTTACATTTCTAATCTAAATGCCAAATAATACACTAAACTTCTATGAATAAAAATTATTTAACAAAATTTATAAGCAGTCTTACATGAAAAATTGTAAGAATTGGATTTCAGAACTATATCTGCAGTACTTTCTAAGAAAATAATTATTGTAAAATATAACAAATTGGTGTCAAAAAGCAGTCTTATTATTAGGTTTGATGTAAATTTACTATATTAAATTGCCAATAAACAAATAAAATTTTAAGCAGAGATTTGAAGAGAATAGTTTTATTTTTATTTAAAAGTTAGAAAAAAAAATAGTATTAATTATATTTTTTATTATTAAAATGTTTCTTAAATCTAAAAATTATAAAAATGGATTTTTATGAAAAAAAAAACAATAATATATAAAAATAATTGTTTAATTAGCTTAATTTTAGATCTTTACTCAGTGAAGTCTGCATAATTTTAATATTAAATATGATCAAATCTTATAATCTAAAATTAAATAATTTTTTTTTTATAATTCTTCCTTAAACGTAGAACCAAACTTAAACGAAGCCAAACTGCAATATTTTGGAAAGTTAATATTTTTCAGTCAAAGAATGATAATTATTTTTTAAAGATTTTATAAAATTATACATTAAGAAAAAGGTTTGTTTATCATGATATTCAATTGTTAGAAACTTTAGTACTTTAGTATAATAATAATAATAATAATAAAATACTCCCCAGTAAAGAAACTATATTACACCATTTCATAATTTTGCTTCAACTAGTTCCTCATCATAAAACCTACGGTTTTATTGCTATAGTAAAGTAAAAATTAATTATAAAGTATCGAAAATTCCACTTTAAAAACTGTAGTCACTTTTAAAAACGCCCATCCGCAGCAGTTCGTGTACTAGAATCGTACTTTCATCGTTTTTGAAGGTAATAGTTTTGTATGAGAAGGCTTTGTAATTTATTAATTACACTTCTGTCTCAGAATATATTTTTTTATGAGGAAATATCTAATTTCGTATATAGAATAGTTCAAATTTCGAATGAGGATGAACTTTTTACTTTCCAGTTTTATTGCATTACATTTTACAGAAAAAAAACATTACTATTTATCAAACAATAACCGTCGGGATTTTTATGTTTTTCATTTTTAAAGGTATAGTCGTTCAAAAATATTTAGATTGGATTGTACTAATTACTGGATTCTAAAAACGATGAAGACATTCTATAGGAATTCATTTTGTTTATGTACGTATATACGTTTACGTCTATTTTATACCTCAAGAATTTTTTACGTAACAATATGAAAACTGAATTATTAGTTAGAATTAGAAGTACATATTTTCTATTATTACAAAATATTTAAAATACTCGTATTCTCAAAGAGATAATGTTTGTAAAGATTTTATTGCCACATTTATTTTTAGTTTACCCCCCCCCCCCAAAAAAAAACTCATAATTTCTAAGCCTATTTAATGAGTCTGCGGAAATTTCTTTAAAAGAATAATATTTCATAAAGACATCTTTTTTTTATTGTAACATTACATTATTTTCACTACCAACAACGAGTAGATAAGAATTTAAAAAATTAGAATAATAAAGTCATTACAAATCGTTAAGAGTTTATATTAAGTAATATAACTGTAATATAGATAGACTCCAGATAAAGTCGTTACTTAAAATTGGGAGAGCCATTCCCAAGAATAATTAGCATTCTATTCCAGGTTTACTGAGAAGCGTAATGATTGAAGTATTTCCCCGTTTCTTCTTCAATGAGCCCCAAAAAAACTATCGTCTAATATATCATGCGAAGTCCACTAAAATGCAGATAAAATTCACCCTTACCTTTTCACTTTATTCACCACAAGAATATAAAATAAACATCATCATATTCTCAGAGAAACATTTGGGCTACTTGTATCTCAAATGCTTTACAATGACATACAGTCACTTTAATACATTTTTTTTACATTTGTAAGAAAAACTGTTATAGGCAGTATAACATGTCAAATTAATGCACCCCATTAGGTGGAAAACAATGTGTTATAATAATATTATCTCTGCCCTTCTAGAAGGGGAGAATATAATACAGAAGAATTTTCACTAAAATGTTTTTAAACAAATTAAGGTGCCCGATTTAATAAATTGATTTATAATAAGCAAAAGCTTTTAATAAAATTAAGCAAACAGATTTAAAGTAAGCAAAATGTTTAAAATTTAAACTGGATAAAATTCTCTTAATTAATTCTAAATAGTACGTTAGAAATCTAAAAATCAATATTAGCAAAAACATTATCCATGTTTTAAACTAAACATTTAAAAAATACCAAATATGTTTTGTTCATATACTGTATACTATCAATCTCTTTATGAGAAGTAGAAGTTCACACCAGTTTGATAAAAAAATATTCTAAAACTTTAAAAAAATTATTAAATATTTGTTAAGAGACTTGATCAAGTTCTTTGATAAACAAATATTCTAAACTTTAAAAAAATAATTAAATATTTGTTAAGAGACCTGATCAAGTTCTTTGATAAAAAAATATTCTAAAAGTTTAAAAAAATAATTAAATATTTGTTAAGAGACCTGATCAAGTTCTTTGATAAAAAAATATTCTAAAAGTTTAAAAAAATAATTAAATATTTTTTAAGAGACCTGATCAAGTTCTTTGATAAAAAAATATTCTAAAACTTTAAAAAAATAATTAAATATTTGCTAAGAGACCTGATCAAGTTCTTTGATAGACAATCCTGGCATTAGATTTTATATTAATTTTCTACTTCCTGTTCTTTCATAGTAGACGTAATTCAATTGAATATAGATAAATAATCTCAGGAAAGTTAAATTTTGAATTAATTTATTTGTTATAAAATCAGTCTTTTTTTTTAGATAAAAAAGGAAAATAAACTATATAACGGCAAACTTAAAGTAATTTACAAATTTTCAAATGGATTAAATTTTAAGGTAAGGTATCCCCGGGCTTATACCTTAATCGCCGTTTAACTTGCGAGATATCATGTAAGGGAGACTGCTTGACATTAAGTTTAAAAGAATGTGCTTGATATTAGGTAAAGGATCTCGTTCTGTACCTTCGTTCCTAACATGGTTCTACTATAAAAGGTTTTTTGAAGCCGGTATGAACTTAAAGAATTGAACTCTGGAGTAGAACCAGTAATAGCAATGAGGACATCATTCAGTGGTTCCAGAATAAAACCCAATAAAACAAGCACCGTGATTCTCAACGAACACAAAAATACAGGATTACATAGCAGTTCCATACGTTTGAGAAGCTGAACGCCTAGTTTCGAGATATGTGTCCAGGTTGGAGGTGCTTGTTAATTATCTAGGTTTGAATTTTCTAGACAACAGTGAGGACGTTAGGAGGCTGAGATAACTATATATGCTTGATGGACGATTATTATGATCCATCCGGTTTGTTGGATTCCATAATTATTTTTATTTTGTTTTAATCAAATTTATGTACGCTTACGTTTATTATTTATCTATAATTATATTAAAGTTAATGTTTCATTTATTGTTGTTCTATTTACGTACCCGACTTGATTAATGGTGTGAATATGTGTATTAATTCTGCATTTACCTATATTTTCAGACATTATCAAATATTATCAACTAATTGATAGTTACCGGTTCTCTTGTATTTATTCATATTAATTATTTTTATACTAGTTGAGAATTATCAATGGACAATTCTATTTCAAGTAATTATCAATCATACGACTTATTTATAGCTTCTATATGTAAGTTGATTGTTAAATAAACGAATTCAACAAAAAAAAGTTTTTATAAAAATACTGGTAAAAATATTTTTGATCAATCATTTGCCATATAGTTTATTTACCTATTCAGACAGTAATCTGTTACTGCCAACGTACAACGGTAATCTTTAAAATAAAAATTATTTTCATATAATTAAGTTGAAGTTTTGTATTTCAATGTAATCGGGAACATATCTCTTAACTTCTTTATGACGCTGGCAATCAGTTTATCTATCGGCTTTTGAGTGCGTTAGATTTTATTTTTTAGTATTAACTCATCAATTTCACCGATTATGAGTTGCAACCAGTGATATATTTTATATGTGCCGATCTCCATGGCCCTAAAACTTAAAGATTTACAAAAGATACTTCAATTTTTCACAGGATCAACACACTTTCCCCTTTAATATAGATATTCTAGCTATATTCGCCGAAAAAGTAAAAGAATTGAACTAATTTTGGGATAAAGTTACCCGAATTTTATTTTACTAAGTTTTAATTGGATTTTTTTCTTATCAGTAATTTTTTTTTATAGTTACAGCTAACATTATTTTAAACATTTAATTTAACCTAGAAAAGTTACTCCGGTTAAATATTTTTTTCTTTTAATATAACGAAGCATATAGAAAAAAGTTAAAAAGGGAATGATCTTTAAAAACTTTTTAAATCCATTTTATAAATTAATCTTAACAAATTTTTTTTATATTTAAATGGGCAAAAGCTATTTTATTTAATCATGATCTAATTAGTCCTTATTTTATAATATCATAATGAATTCCATTTCTTTTATATTTTTATTTTTTATATTAAAAGAGCTACAATATTTAAAAGATTCTTGTTTTCTATATGTTTATATATTATTATTATTATTATTATTATTATTAAAATTGTATTTCTTATACAAAAATAAAATATAAAGTAAGAAAAATATTTAGAGTAATAAAACTGTATTTAACATAAGTTACTGTAAAACAATTAAGTGAGAAATTAATATGATGAGAGGAAAGAGCACGTGTTAGTGTCTGCTACTTTTTTTTATGAATGTATTTATATATGTGTGTGTTAATGTGTAAATGTATAGACGATGTATATATATCAGGTGGACGAGGGTTGGTAAGCGACTGAGAAATCGTGACGTTATTTTTATCCGGGGCAACTTGAGACCTGCTGCTGCCTTCCACTCATCTCTTCTTAGCTACCGATAATTTACACATTATTATTTCCAGACACTACAATATATAGTTTGTGTGTGTATGTATATATATATATATATATATGTATGTATATATATATATATATGTATGTATATATATATATATATATATATATACATATATGTAAGTGTGTGCATATGTAAGCACACGCACGTGACGTCATTTTACAACTATATTGTTCCCTGCGTCTCTCTTTTTATCCTGTTCCTGTTCATGGTCATTAACCATCATTAACATTATCAGTATAATCTTCTTCACTATTATTTGAAAATTGTTAGTTTTCCTGTTTGTTCATAGTCCTGCAGTATTCCGACCGTTTCACGCTACTAACTGAACTCGTTGTATAAGGGATCTTCTATTTAATTTCTCTCTCTCCCCCTTCTCTTTATGACGGTTCATTTTACTCTAGACTCTACTACACTCTATACAATTCTGAGTGTACTGACGATAGTCGAAAATAAACCCTCAGCTGACAGCACTACCATCACAGTATAGGCTGCCGCGTTACAGTTTTAGTGCGACTTGACCGAACACTGTTGCCAACATTTCATTTATTTTATTCTTACAATATAAATCTTCTAAAAATTAATAATAACTATATCAAGAAACTATTACTTACTGTTCGGTTAAATATTAAATGCGGTAATGTTTAAGGATAGATCTCCGAAATGGACAGTAGTTAGTTTTCATAAAATCATACAATATCATATGTAGAATGATATTAGACATTTTTTTATGAAAAAAAAATCTATATTCTTTTTTTACATAAAAAAATGAAAGATATTTATTCTATACTATTTTTATTCCTTTCCTATTTACTTGAAGTATACCTTTCAAATAAATTTAAGGTATAAATAAAAGGACTTTATAGGACAATATGAAAAAAAACAATTTCATTTTACCTCAGTTCGGAAATATTAATTTCAGCTTTATTTTAACTCTGGGAATACATAACCAAATTACGTATTACAAATACAAATCGAATGCGATTCGCTGAATTAGCTTCAATACGAATTAAATTTCGTAAAATAAATATTATACTGAAATATTGATTATCAAAATTTTTAATTTATTATTAAATTGTGGGTATGGCAGGAAAAGGGATTTAAAGATGATCTTTACGAATAGAAAGATAAATAGATTTCTTCCCGTTTTAAATTATTGTTGTTTCCTTAGATGATTATCATACTGTGTTTTATTATATATTAAACGAAACAAAATTTTAATATTATGATACAAAAATTAATAAAATATTCTAGAAAAGTAACAAATACAAACACAAACAATAAAACAAATTACGGATACAGTATTCTACCCGAACAAAAATATTTTTGCTGGCTTCCGTATTTAAACAGGCCTGTATTTTTTTTCTTTTTCTTCTTTTTGTAAACCTCCGGGACCACCGTTAGGTATTGCTTCGAAGGTGAAATGAATGAAAATTTTTGTAGCGTGTGAAAATGCCAGGCCTGACCGAGATTCGAACCCGGAACCTCCGGATGAAAGGCCGAGACGCTACCACTCGTGCCACGATGACCGGCAGCAAGCCTATATTGCATTAGTTGTACCGCACTGAGAATTCTAATAACTAAATCTTCTCCTGTATTACATTTCTGTTCATATATTGATTTTGAGTGGCTCCCGCAGTTATTAATCCTGAGGCGTCAAGTCAGGTGACCTAGGAGGCCAGTTCATAAGTCCGTCACCTCCAAGTTTAAAAAAGTCGCATTTAGAGTTAAGTGTTGTCTAACTGCTTGTGAAAAGTATGGAGTTGTCCCATCGTGCTGGAAAATCATCTGCCATCTTGTTATCATTGTCCCGTAGATCTGGCAAATTATTCAAAAAAATTAAGTATGATGCATCCAAAAAAATCTCATTGAAAGTAAATGGTCGCATTATTTTGCTGCTCCAGATTTCTCGATAACTGAAGTGGCGGACCAGTTGGTAGGTCCGCCACTTTAGTTGATAGGTCGATCCACTTATTTAAAAAAGTTACATTTAAGTGATTTCTAACTGCTAGAGAAAGTCTATCGTATAGAGAATGTCTCGTCGTTTTTTTCCGGAAAAGTATTAATGAGATTTTCTAAATTTATTTAATTCGTTTCATTTTTTACGAATTTTGCAATAATTAGAAAATCTCTAAATTACCGGTAACGTTATTTTTACCTCCAAATTTATTCTGTAGCAATTTTTTGACACGCTAATAAAAAAATTAAGCATGAATTTATTTAAATTAGACATGGCAACATAAAAGAATGAAGGCTCTACTATAAAATGTTTTAACAAAACATAAAAACTTATATGACAATACAAATAAGATATAACCCTCTAATTGGACGTAGTCTGTTGTTTTTTTTTTTAGGCTGTGCATAGAGAATAATATAATACATGCCTATGACCTCTAACGTTTTGATTCTAGTCTTTCAATATTTTATGTTTTTAAATCGAAAAATACTTTTCAAGGAGAAATTTTTGAAAGTCATCTATTTCAACTTATGTGCATCATTCGTGCTCTAATACAAGAATACATGAAGTATTACGTTTTTGTTTAGTTTTAAAATGGGCACCTTTCTGTTGTTCTTCTAAATAGTAATTACGAGATATGTTTCAGGGTACCAAAAAAAATAAAAATCAGGATTTTAATAAATACAAGAACCGTATGAATACATATCTAAAACGCTTTTATTTTACTGTAAAAGTAATATATAACACACAAACTAGTTTTGTAACTGTTAAGCATAAAATGAAAAATATGTTACATTCTGTATAGATTATATAGAATATGGAAAAATTACGTATATTCAAATTAATAGATTAAAAGTACTTCATTTCCTACTGGACAAAATATATTTCAATTTTGTATATTTAACTTGAATGTTGTTAAAATTAAGGCTAAAACCGGCTTGAGAACTCGAGTACAAAAGAAAATACGAGAATATTTAGTCATCATACTCCGTAGGAAGATTTCTTGAGGAAAGTTAAAAGATTTTAATTAAATACACACGGTTAGCTAGAATATTTTCTTCACACATTCTCATTCAGTAACTGTAATATGACAGTCTTTTTATGATCCAACCAAGTCAGGTTTAATATGCTTTGAAAAAATAAACAATTTTGCTTTATTAAATTTTTTGAAGTTTTCCCACTTCCAAAAACGAAAATTTTAGGTCGAGGTAACTTATAAAAATAATAAATAAAGTGAATTCTTCTCGATAAAAAAAATAACTTTTTAATAAGATTTATTTATAGTTTTTTGGTAAATAATAGATGAAGCATATTCTGTTATTTTACGGGAAACGTCCCCTCCGTCCTGCTAAAACACATTTCTTCTACGTTTGGCAAGACGTACTTGGTGAGGGTTCATTACTCACCAAATACTTACCTGCCTATGCGATCCTATGGTATATACTGTATGTGTAACCGAAGATTTATTTGCGGTAGCACATCAAAAATTCGAAAGCAGATCCCATTCAAGAAGTGCAGCACCCAAAGTGCATAAACCTTTCTGAAGTCTAAATGGTCATGAACAATCCAACCAACAGCTCTTGAAACATCAGGAAAAAGAAGGGCCAGGTCAGAAATCGTTGAGCGAGGACTTGTTGAAACGCGTCTATGATGAAGTAGACGTTTTAACAAGCCCTCGGTGATTATCGAGGGCCTCCCCGAACGTTCTTCATCACGCACATTATTTCTGTTATTTCTAAACCTTTTATAACATTTTCGGATGTTTCTTTCATTCATTATATTATTACCGTACACAACAAAACCAACTGCCTATGAATTTCAGCGTTAACGTTTTGAAGGTTTAAAAAACGCGTGACTACGTATTTCACAGTCAACAGCATCATCGATTTTCCTATCCATTTTATTACGTAATAATTCACAAGTAATCAAAAATACTACAACGTGACAACTTGCAGACAACAATGCAATGTGTACATTACTAGCGTGACGACACAGATTCGCCAACATTAAGGAGAGAAATTTCCCAGCGGTCTTTACTTTAGGAATATCCCTCGTATATAATATCTTTCATAAATATTTTTAAGCGTTTATCAGGGACCGATAGTAATGTAAAGGTCACCGTAGTTGCCCAGTTTAAGCGACTGCTTGTATCAACTGTATCCGGTTCGATTCCTGGCCATCGGTTTTATTTTTTTTTTTTAATTTTGCTAAAGTAATTTTTTTTAATTTAAAAATATAATGATAATTTTACAATAAAACTTCAACATAATTATTTATCCCCTATCCCAAAAAATAAATTTTAACTAACTTTCTTTGTTGTATTATATAAGAACAAATAACCAATATCGGGAAAGTATTACCATTTTGTTGTCAACTTTTTTATTTTTATAAATCACACAAGTAATAATGTATATAAGAAGTAAATATAAATAATTTACTTTTCCCAATTGTAATCAACATAAAAAATACAAATTTGTGTTTTTTAAAGATATCACTGTATATGGTGTAACAATTATATCCGTTACGTATGTAATATATACCTTTAAAAATGAATTATATTAACATTTATTACTGAAAATTTTTTGAACTTTTTTTCTATTCCGCCAAAACATTGACACGAACTTTGTATATATTTTAATCTCTGCTACTTCAACTTAGCGACTTGAAAGTTTTTTACTTGTAATTTTTTGTTATAAATAATGGATTATCATGTTGGATATAATTTTCATATTTATCTCAAAGTTAAAGAGTAAATTAGCAAAATATTGGTTATATGAGGATTTTTTTTACTAAATATAATTTAAGAGAGAGTAAAAGATTAAGCTGAGAAAGTTTTTGTAACTCTTTACTTATTAACAAATCATTTTTAAATGAAATTTATTTTTTTAAATAAATAATAGTAAACTTTAAAAGGTTAATAGTAATTTTAAAACTTATCAAGAGAAAAATATTAAATATTTTTTTTGTAAATATTCAAACATATACATCAAAACTATAGCCAGCTTTATTTATTTATCGCTTACATTTTAAATAATGATTAACAATTTTTTATATATTATTTGGTTAAATTTTCAACAATTTTCTTTTTTGAAAAACGATACCATTAAAATAACTGCAGCTTAATAACTAATTTAATTTTAAAAAAAATTGATAATACTAGTAAACTTTTAAAAGTAAATTATTTATAGTTTGCTACTTCAACTAGTAAAATAGTAAAAGTTGTTTGTCCGTAAGTTGTTAATTTAACTTAACTGCATTTACATGCAGTGCACACTTATGACAACTACTGTTCTACATTGTTTTTCTTGTATAGGGAAGTTTGCCAAAAAAATAAATGTTGTACATGTGTATTTTCAAGTGCTGTCGCTCTCAATCGGCAAATTTTCGAACTATCATATTAAGAACTGTAAATAAATTTGAAGTAATCTTTACATTAATCGAATAAAATAAAAAAAATTTATGTAGACACTACATGATTTCCTTGTACGCCTGTTAAATTACAAATGCACATTTTTTTAAAATGAAAAGTACATAAAATTTTATTTCAAATAATAACTTATTATTTTGTCATAATTTTTTTTATTGTTGTTATTGAATTATTATGTATCGTAAAACTGGTTTTACAATCAGAGGTTTATAATTATTAATAAATCAATATATTTAAATTAAAAAGAAAAAAAATTAGATGAAGTCTGTTTCGACCGATGTGACTTCCTCTTACAAGATCCAAATATTTCATTAATTAAAATTTTATTTGGCTATAACTCTGGAACCAATGAAAATATGTATCACTTATGATATATCGTTGAAAACCTCTAAATGAGGGCTTATTACTGCAGTTAAGAAAAATACCAAAATCTAATTTTTGTTTTTTGATTTTGGGCTTTTTGGATATTTTTGGTTCAGTCGATTGCAACCAAAAGGGTAGGGGCTCAATTAGATTTTACAACAGTCCTAAATCAAAAATTTCAGCATTCTACGGCTAATAGTTTTTTAGTTATGCGAGATACACACGTACGTAAATAAATATTATATACAGACGTCACGCCGAAACTAGTCAAAATGGATTCAGGGATTATCAAAATGGATATTTTCGTTCAAATTTCTCACGATCACAATACATCCTTGTAAATAAACACTAATCAAATTTTTTTTCTTTAATAATTTTAAACTGATAATAAATATATTAAGATAAAAAATAATTTTTAATTTTTTTTATATATCGTTCTATACGGAGAATTAGTCAAATTTTTAACTCCTCATTTTATATTATCGTTATTTCAAGGTAAAAACAAATTGTGCCTTAAAATCACTGTATAAATTGCATAGCAAAAGATTAAAAATGTATAAATGGGCAATTAATATTTTTTTTTCCTTTATAGATTCCTCTGTAAAAATATTTCAAGCGTTTAAAAAATTTGAAATAAAAATATGAAAAAAATCTCTTTGCCCAGAATTACCCTCTCAAATTTAACATAAAGATAAATCATGAAATAAAATTTATTTTAATTTCTAATTTGTTAAAAATATTTACAAATATTAAGGAAGTTCGATTTTTTAAACTTTTTACTGCTGTAGAAAGAATGATCTGAGTTTTTCGAAATAATAAAATTACTTTTATAGACAAATTATCTCTAACTTCTTTCGTAATTAAATCTCAAAATGTACAGGAAAAATAATATCCCTCTTAATTTGACCATTTTAGAAGTAGTTTAAAGTAAAATATATTTTCATCAAATCTTATCACATTTCTTCTTTGTTTTTCCTGTTTAGTCTCCGGTAATTACCGTTCAGATATTACTTCAGAGGATATGTATGAAAATGAAGTGTATTCTTGTACAGTCTCAGTTCGACCTTTCCTGAGATGTGTGGTTAATTGAAACCCAACCAACAAAGAACACCGGTATCCACCATCTAGTATTCAAATCTGTATAAAAATAATTGACTTTACTAGGACTTGAACGCTGGAACTGTTGACTTCCAAATCAACTGATTTGGGAAGAGGCGTTCACCGCTAGACCAATCCGGTGTGTTAAATCTTTTCATCTATCCTGAATTTTCAAACTTCTGTTGTAAAACGTTAAGATGTAATAACATCAAGTAATATTTTAATCCCATTTACTCACTTAAGTCTACTTTTATTTGAAATTCATACTCCCGGAACATTTACTACTCCGAAACCACAGAGTGTAGCTGAAATATATATTATTATTTTTTTTTTTTAACTCTAATAAGATGAGCTGATTTCAAAAATTTTGGTTTCTTCTCTTAAGCTGAAAAATTATTTTTCTTAGCAGGAAGTTATTCTTAAGGAAAATATCTTTGACAGGTACTTAGTTTCCAGCTCTTCTGGTGTCATCACTACTTATTGAAGCTCTTTCAATTTAGCCTTTTAGCTGTTGTTAATCAAAATTATGTTTTCTTAACATCTTTTAGAAATAATTATTTAAATTTTAGTTTTCTTTTAACTATTATGAATCCTGAAATAATGACAATATTTAAGTAAATAAATTAGATGAAACGATTTAGAACAAACTTGTAATAAACAGATTAACTCTTTATGGGAAAATACGTTGATTTTGTATCAATATAAATAAAAGATAATCTTCGTTTTGTGTGTACCTTAATAACTCAAAAACTACTTAACCGATTTCGCTGAAAATTTCACAATTTATTATTTTTTGGTCAGGCAGTGGTTACATGTTATCTGTTTCACAATATACAATAACATAATATTTAATCACATAATTACTGACTGAGGAAGTCGAAATTGACATAGACAACGCTCGATATAGACGATATACGAGGTGCGACAATAAAGTAATGAGACTAATTTTTCTTTGCAAGATGTGGCAACCCTGCAGCTTGCGTAGGCACACCATCTAAGCTATTTCTAGTCCAAGCGGCACATTGACAACTGCTCAGTCGTGAGTTGTGCTATAATAAGTGAACACGTGTTTGTGTCTCTCGTCACAGAAATGAAACCGCAAAATATTGCGCAACGGTATGCCATTTTTTTTTTCGTTAAATCGGGTGAAAACGCGACGACAACTTATGGTAAGCTTCAGGAGAGAATTTTATGTCAAGAGCTCAAATTTTTCGGTGGCATAAAATTTTTAGTGAAGGTAGAACGAATGTTGAAGATGAAGACCGCAGTGGACGACCATCAGCCTCACGGACAGATGTCAACTTGACCAGGGTGCGTGAAATCGTACGATCTGATCGAAGATTATCCGTGAAAATGATTGCAGAAGAACTCAACAACAATCGAGAAACGGTTTCTGTAATATTAACTAAAGATCTTGGTATGAGAAAGATTTGTGCAAAAATGGTCCCCAAAAATCTCAAACAAAAACAGCGAGAAACACGAAAAATGTGGCAGCCGATCTGTTAGAGCAAACGGAAATCAATCCAGATTTGTTGAGCCGTGTTATCACTGGTGATGAAGGTTGGTTTTTTCAATACGATCCAGAGACAAAACGCCAAAGTTCGCAATGGTGCTCAAAGGGATCACCCAGACCAAAAAAAGCTCGCATGTCAAAGTCAAAAGTGAAATGCATGCTTGTGTGCTTCTTCGATTCCAAGGGAATTGTTCATAAAGAGTGGGTGCCTCCTGGACAAACTGTTAACCAATATTTCTACAAAGAAATTTTAGAAAGACTTCGTAAACGAGTTCTTCGTGTCCGTGCCAACACTGCTTCTGCTGTTTAAACTTCCGTAAACTTTCGACATATCTTTGCGTTTCACATCCCCCAGACCCCAAAACCACTGTCAGTTCAAAAGTTTTAAGTTTTTTTCTAATACATCATGCATTATATCGCATGGGGTCTAGATTTATTAATTAAATCGTCAGTTAAAAAGTTTATATATACATATGTCACTTTCTTGTGAAGACGATAAGTACCGTAATTTTGCGCCAATCCCTTTCAAATTGATACATAAAATATAACGACCCAAGATCTACGTCAAGTTCATTAATGGGAAAAATCGGACCATGGTGGTGGAAGTGGGGGGCTTTTCGAGACGACGTATATCGCTATAAATTTCTTATTAAATAAAATATCGAATTTGTTTATCGTTCCTACTATTCTTTAGATAAGAGCCTGAAACTTAAGTAACGATTTTTTTATATCACCAACCATTGGCCTAGGGAGTGGAAAAAATGGGGTTTCGAAGACAAAAGAAAATCGCTTAATAGGCACAGCATCGAATCGGTTTAAAGTGGTAGTTAGTTCTGTAAACATTACCTAAAACGTCTATCTGAAAAAATTTTTGATATGACCAACCCTTACGGCAAGGGATGACCAAAATGTGTTGCTAGAATTGTAAGAAGATGGGACTTGTCGTGATACCTGGTTGTGAAACTTTTTTCACATGCAATCATTGTCATATTGAGTAAATTTGAAGTTTCTCTTAACTTTAAAGTTGAAATCTTTTTTATCCCCTACTTAGCACCAGTGAAATCTACCTCCGCCTTCCAGTGTGTCGAAAGGTTTTTTTTTTTAAATAATTTATACAGTAGTGAGATTGGTGAAGTTTGAACTGTGGTACACGTTCTGGCAACAGCGAAGCATCGCCGAGTTCACTAATTAACTTTATAGCTGATACGATGATATAAAATTGCTGTAAAATTAAAGACCGGTTTCTCGCCATTATTTCAAAATATTCATTTCGATTTTCACTAAAATCTTCTGACATGTTTATTAAGCCTAAAAACGTGCTAAAAATTTTGATGGTTATTTCAAAACATATTCCCATTTAAAAACTGATCCACCAAATATCTCATATTTTTCTGTAATTTTACACTTAAAAGATAGTTCATCAAAAATTTTTAATAACGTTATATCAATTTCAAATAATACAGATCTTTCACTGCATTAAAAACAAGAACATAAGAAAAAATAAAACTGAGAAAATAGAAATATATATACATCGGTTCTGTGGCTAAGATTATTATAAGTTTGCTGACTCTATACAACATAACCGTAGAATTGCAAACAACCTGACATCAAAAAGAAACTAGTCACTCTCAAAAATGCTACAAGAAGAGCAATAATCGCATGTCGAGATTATTAGGAGAAAGTGAAATTAAAATGTTTCATCATTACCCGATGTATTTTTACCGAGTCGAATATACTATTACCCATAAATAAGATAAGCTCACAGAAATGCAGGTGTATAAATCTAAAAACTGACTGAATACTGATCATAACAAAACTCAGAAATAGTAAATATGATTATTATTAAATGCGACGTTCGTTTCAGATCACAGATAATCGATAATTTATTTATAATTTCCTCATAGAAACCTTCCAAAAAATTAAAATAAAAACGACGTTTTTTTTATAGTAAATCTATTTCTTTTTTTCAGATAATAAATATTTTCTATTCATGATTTTTCTATCTTTAGAAAATTGGCCATAAACTTCGGATGGAGGAGTAAGATTAAAATATCATATATAAAAAATTTCGCTATTCACCGCGATAATTTATGATTGATTAATTCAATTTTTATTTTATAATTGTTATTGTTGTTTTTATTGCTTAATATATTTTCCGTTAACTACTTTATAAATTTACCGGATGAAGATGATTGAAAGGACAAAACAAAAATTGGAATACAATAAACACTAAAATGAGAAGTGGTAAAAAATAATTAAATTTTTGAAACTTATATTAAGCAAATTTCCTTTATAAAAGAGAGTTTAAATATTTAAAACGCAAACGGGAATTGAAAAAAAAATACTTGTATCGATTTTTAAAAACAACTTTATTAAATAAATAAATAAATAAATAAAATAAAATAAAAGAACTCCTTTTAACACGAATTAATTTTAGTAGTTAGATTCCGTTGATAGATTTAGTATTAACCAGGTGTACCTAAGTATATATAGAACACAGCTCAATCCTCATTTAGGAAGGTCAAAAGTTATTTTTATTTAAAATTTATTAAAAACAAAACCTTTATATAAAAAATAACATTATAATGTAGTATAGGCTTTAAAAATCTTTTTAATTTATACGAGGGTACTAAATATACTGTACAATTTTATATATATATATAAAAAAATAAAATTAAAAAATAGGGAACTTTTGTATATATAGATATAAATAATCCAACATTATTTCCGCTGAAAAACAACTTTAATTCCATTAATATAAAATATTACCAAAATTTTACTATTAGTTTTACTATTTGTAACTTTTTAAAGTTATTAAAAAAAAAATTTACACACCACTATTATACTGGTTCTTTCTTCTTTTTTTACAGTAAAACAAACAAGTTCCTGAAATTTTTCAATGTTTTTGATTTCATTAACTCGTTTCTTCTTAACTTGTGGTATAATTAACATATACACAGTTTCATAAATAAATAATATCAATACATCTATTACATTATCTAAATAAAATCAACACCTATTACAGATATAAAAATCTACTGGTTTTCTGTAAGTATGTTACGCTTTACGCAAAAAAATCGCTGTGTTTTTGGACAGATATGGTAATCAAAGAGACCTTTCTTTCCGCATCTTCTGATCACTACTGAAAAAATAACTAATCCGCTTTTATATTCCTTCCACCAACTAAACTAGAAAAGGGAACGAACGAGGAACGTTTACACACGCGGAGGAAAAAAAAATTACCTTCCACAAGCACGCCCTGGTCCGGCCAGGCGAACATACATAGCGAAATACATAGCTGTGAAGAAATTGTCGTGTATTTTCGTTTCTGAGAGTAATAAACTTAAGAGAAAAATTTAAATAATTTGTGAAGTATATTTAAAAGTAATATATATATATATTACTTTCAATATAATCAAGAACAGTTGTACGGATCTGGCTGATTTTTTCCGAAAAAGTAATAATGAGATTTTTTACATATATTTAATCCGTTAGATTTTTACGAATTTTGCATTAATTAGAAAATCTCTAAATTACCGGTAACGTTATTTTCACCGCATAGTTTATTGTGTAGCAATTTTTTGATACGCTAATAAATAAATTAAGCACTAATTTATTTAAATTAGATATGGCAACGTAAGAGAATGAAGGCTCAAGAAAACTATAAAATGTTTTAACAAAACGTAAAAACTTATATGACAATACAAATAAGATATAACCCTCTAATTGGTTGTAGTCTGTGATTTTTTTTTCAGGCTGTTGCATAGAGAATAATATAATACATGCCTATGACCTCAAACGTTTTGATTCTACTCTTTCAATTTCTTGTATTTTTAAATCGAAAACTACTTTTCAAGGAGAAATTTTGATATACATCTATTTCAACTTATGTGCATCATTCGTGCTCTAATACAAGAATACACGCAGTATAATGTTTTTGTTCAGTTTTAAAATGGGCATCTTTCTTTTGATCTTGCTTATAATTCAAATAAATTTTTTGAAGTTTTCCCACTTTCCAAAAGCGAACATTTTATGTCGAGGAAACTTATAAAAATAATAAATAAACTGAATTCTCAATAAAAAAAAGTAAATTTTTAATAATATTTATTTATTGGTAAATAATAGATGAAGCATATTCTCTGTTTTTAATTATTAAGTAAATTAGTAATTAAAAAAAATTTAATATTATTTTACGGGAAACGTCCACTCCGTCCAGCTAAAACACACTTTTTCTACGTTTGGCAAGAAGTACTTGGTGAGGGTTCATTACTCACCAAATACTTACCTGCCTACGCGATCCTATGGTATGTATGTGTATGTGTAACCGAAGATTTGTTTGCGGTTTGAGATGTGTCAAAACGGGTGAGACTGCGGGCTTCCGAGCCTATTTCTTTATCTCCCTTCCCTATTAAAGTGCACTTCTAGCTTAACTATATATGAACTCTGATTCAAAACTCATTTGTCTTATACCGAGCCTACATTATTATTGTAAAATAAAAAATCTATCAACGTCCTAGGAAAAAAAAAATTAATCTGCCTACCCGAGCGCCAGCCAAAAGGCTTTTTACAATGAAACGGAACACTACTATTTTATAATAGTTTGGTTAATGTACGAAAAAAATTGTGAGTCTAGTTAGGTTTTAGAAACACATTTTAAACAAAACTAAATAATTTTCATTTATATATTATACTACAAAGACCTCGTCTGTACAACTAAATGTGTCGTTTATATTTTAATTATAACACAGAAAACACGATATTAATGCCCTTTCTGCTTTATACTATTTCCAAATCCCATAACTTCATAAATTAGTTTAATAAACAAATTATAGAAGTTAAGATAGAATATAGGCTTTGTCTCTACCCCATCAAATTTAACATCGTTTTATAGATGATTTCAGTCAAGTCGGCATAACATTTTTTTGGTATATTTCCTCATAGGTATTGCATTACATCGAATCGGGATGAATTGTACTTCGCTGTTTTAGTATTATAATTAAAAAAATCTTTTTTTTAAATCTGGAATAAAGGCTGAAAAAAAGAAATAAATCAATGGAAAAAGGGATTAATTAAAAATTTGCATTGAACTGCTACCCCTACAACTTTAACAGCTATTACAACATTGAATCCGCTGCCCAATAATAAAAATATTATGCGTTACATACAAACACGGACTCTCTCTCTTTTTCCTGTTTAGCCTCCGGTAACTACCGTTTAGATAATAGAGGATGATATTGTAATGAGTGTAAATGAAGTGTAGTCTTGTACATTCTCAGTTCGACTATGCCTGAGATGTATGGTTAATTGAAAAACTCAACAACCATGAAAAACCCAACCCACCAAAGAACACCGGTATCCATGATCTAGTATTCAAATCCGTGTAAAAATAACTGGCTTTACTAGGACTTGAACGCTGGAACTCTCGGCTTCCAAATCAGCTGATTTGGGAAGACGCGTTCACCACTAGACCAACCAGGTGGGTTTTAATACAAGCACGGACTAGATATTCATAAAAGAACGCATGTTTGTCCTTTACCTAGAACGACAGTGCTCTCTCTCCCTCGCAGCCTTGCGTGCAGCTTCCTATGTGCATGCGCACAACAGCCAAACACCACACCTCTGGAACTATGAATAGTTCAGTTCCATACAAAGATTTTTGTATCTTTTTCATAAACTGGGAAATGGCTACTGACGTTAAACTTAAGAATTATATATTGTACAAGTATAAAGAACGGATTAAAGAAAAAAGGACTCATTATATTAAATGTTATTGATGATATCAAGTGGAAATTAGGGGTTGCTGTATTCCACAGTAGCTATACGCGAGCCCCCGCTGGTCTGCACTATTGTTTGGAAAACTATTTACAATGTTGTCTTCATAAAAATGAAGAATTAAATTTCTTTAATATTAAAATAATTTTTTATTAGTATTAATTCTTTTGCCGAGTAAAATACTATAAAATTTTCATCCAAATGTTCCCCTTTGAGAAACAACACTCTTCTAACAACAATTCGTAATGCTTCTGCTTTTACCCAGAAAAAATTGCATTTCTTTTTTTTAATTTGAAAAAGCAATGATAACTAAAAAAAAATTTTTTTCTTGTAAAATATAATTGTCCTTTAAAAACGAAATTAAAATTAATTATAGTTATGCTATAACTAGTAGTATTAAAATTACAAAAAAAAAATAAAAATAAAAATACTGATTTCATTAAAATATAAGAAGAATGTTGGGATAACATGACTATCGCTAACAGAAAAGAACAGATGACTTAACTGAGTAAAGGTCGTGGAAAGTCGTGCAATAGAACAAAGTTATGTGTTGCTGTATTACGTTGCATTTGTCAGATTAATCACTAAAATGAAAAGAAAAAAAAACACCAGATAAATAAACGAAATAATCTCAGTGTAATGTTGTCACGTTAATAGCAAACTCTACAAAAAAAAAGTGTAAAGAAGAGAAAATTATTTAATGTAATATAGATTAAACGAAATAAATGTGCGATGAAAAAGAAATACAAATTGTGTAAACGATATAAATAATTATAAAAGAAATAAAATGTCATCGAATTTGTTTTTATAATTTGTGTGTATTACAATAATTATTATCATACAGACAGATTAGAAAAATATATACATATAAAAAATTATTTAATAATATAGCTTTCAAGATATATTTATAAATGTTCCATTTACTGGTTTATATTCAATTATAATTGCAAAAAATATATTAATTAAAAAACAGCCTATGATTTGTCTAATTACTGATGTAATAACGACACAAAATGACATTCTAAATTCAAATTAAAAAAAAATCACAATTTTTTTAAAAATAAAAACTTGTGACAAAAAAAAACGTATTAAGATCAGAGCTGAAAATGGTTATAGCTATTATAATAAAATAAAAATAGAAAATAAAATAGATCTTGAAGGCCAAGACTGCTGTCACTGAATATGAAAACACCAATACACATTACATTATTTACGTGGAAGGAGAAGAGAAGATAGCGAGAATCCCAGCCAACAATAAAAAAATATGACGTCAAGACCAATCTGTATCTCTTGTTTGCCTAAACGAATTAAAATTGTTAAAAACCTTGCAGATTATTTTATTAATAATAAAGTTTACATACAAATATTATTAGAGTTGATTGGTGGAAGGGAAAATGTGGCGTGTTTGTTTAAAATGCAGTTGCAGTTACCGTCAAATAATTACAGTTATTTGCAGTTACTCATACATTTGTCCTTTCAAAAGTAGAGCAGTCTATCGAATGATATCTAATATTTTTTTTATATTATCCGCTGAAAGAGCGGTATTGGTGACTTGTTGCTATGACGACAGCCAATAAGGAAAAAGCAATTTTTGTATGTTATTACATATCCCAATAAAACTTATCATTCAACTCTGGATAAATGGATTTAAAATTTGTTTATTTTTCCGCTGTTTTTTCTTTTGCAAACTTAAAAAAGAAGTTCAACATCTTTTATAAACGATTCATTTATATGTTAGTGATCGTAATAATTTAAAAAAAATTAATTTTTAAATATAATTTATGTTAATTATATCTGTTGGTTTCAGTAACGACACTATGGCCGCTATTAGGCAGTAAATGCTCCAGCGAATATGATTCGTTCTGTTTAAATGGCGGCACCTGTACCTTCTATGAGACAGTCGGAGAGATGGTGTGCCAGTAAGTATTAAATCATTTACTTAATTATTTTTAATAAATTTACAAATGTACTTTTAAATAATCAAATTTAAAATTTTATAAGGATGATTTAGTAATTAATATTTGCTTTCAATCAAAAGCCATATAAAACGCCTTTCATTAAAGACGTTTATAGTAAATAAAACGTTATTAGACGTTTATAGGACGTATAAAGACGTTTATAGTAATATCAAGAAGTTTTTAACCTGATTGAATAAAATATTTTATAGAAAAAATTAAGTACGCTTTATTCTTTTATAAATATTCAATTTTGGAAATTCACACTGGCATTTTGTCTTCCCAACTTAGTCCTTTTCTATTATTAAAAAACATCCTATTACTGTCAACAGATTACATAATACCTGATGGAACTTATCGATTACTTTAGAAATTCTGACTAAGCAGGTTCATTATATTTTGATTGTATACTTTTGTACTATGTTCGTTAGTTTTGTTTTTAGGTTAAGAAAACATTTTTCTGTTTCAAAACTGTTTCTTTTTTGAGTCTTTGAAACAAAAGAACTGCCGGAAACATTTTTCTGTTTCAAAACTGTTTCTTTTTTGAGTCTTTGAAACAAAAGAACTGCCGGAATATTTGTGTTCCTATACAGAAAAAATAAGCAAAAATAGTTAAAACGAATTAACTAAACTTTTCATAAAAATTTATTTTAGTATGTAACAAACAGTCTTCTCTCATTTTACTTGTTTAGAATTAAACGTCAAAAGAAAGTAGGGATTTTTTTAATTAAAAACATAAATACATATATATTTCACTCATCAGTATGCAATAAATTAATATAGTAACCTTTATTTTCCAATATAATCTTCATAAGTTATCGGGTAATTTGAAAATAACAATCTTTTTCAAAAAAAAAAAAACGGTACAGATTTTCTTGACAAACATTAAGAAAAAAAAGATTAAGCTATTAAATTTTGCACTTAAAATTAAATGATAAAATTATGAACAATGACGGTAATAAATTCTTCAATAGGAATTTATGGAATAAGTTATAGGTATGGGGTTTGTAATAAATAACTTTATAAAATAAATCGTTGAATATTTATTAACGTAGATTTACTGTAACGTGCAATTCAAAAGTATACTGTCATTGAAAAACAGATGTACGAAAAGAAATCGTTAAATATGAATGATTTATTGAGTTTTGATAAGTACTTAGGTAATGAGAAAATCTGAAATTAAATCAATAGCCTGTTGTTCTTTTTACAGACTTTTTGAAGAAAAGTACGGTATTACTTTAGGTCCCATGGTAGGAGTTTTAGGAAGGGACCGGGGTGAAAATGAATTTTCATTTTCATTTTGAAGTTTGAGGAATACGAAAATACCAATTATTTTGGTTTTAATATTTTTTTTAAAGATTTGGTTAAATATTGCTAACAATAAATATCACAGATAAAAAGAACCGTCAACGTTCCACCTTGTAGCATCATAGATTTCTAGGCTTATAGGTCAGGTCTATATAAATATATATTTATGTAGGCCTATGTATAAAACTTTGTGGCCCGGAAATCTCGAAAACTGCTTGATCAATCGGATTGAAATTTATATATGCTCTAGTAGTGTGTTTGAACAACACATGCACATGCACATTTGTGCATGTACAACTTTTACGAAGTTTGGTCGAGTCGTTCTTGAGTTACGCTCAATTAAAGGTTGAAAATATTTGAGCGGGGCAAGTTAGAAGCGTAGTTCGTTATGATGCTACAACTTGAAACATTGATTCCTTTATCTGCGGTATCTATTGTTAGCAATATCAAACCAAATTTAAAAAAATATATTAAAACCAAATTAAATTAACGAAAAGTCGGTCTTCTTGTGTAAAACTGCGCAAGAGAACTGCACAAGACTTTTTGAATCTAAATTTGTACATGGATACTTGTAATATAATAATTTAAGACTGTCTGTTTCAAAACTACCTTTAAATAACCAGTATATAAATCTATCTTTAATTGGTTAATTTTTTTTTTCATCTTATTCAAAGTTATATTAGGATTTCTTTAATTAATTAGAATATTCAAATTTAATTTTTTAAGAAAATATTTTTATAATATATTAGTAATCTACTTTGATAATAAAAAAACATAACTAGCATTTTTATTGGATAAAATAACAGTCAGATTGAAAAGCTTGGCTGTGAGAATCCATTACCAATAACTACACGAAAATTTAAATGATTTTAATCTATCCAGTACGACAATGATATATGCAGAGGAATAAGAGCAGTTTAAGATTTCTTGTCTTTGTGTTAACTCTCTCACAGTTAATCTACAAAATACAAATTTTATTCTATACAAACTTTCTATGAAATAATTTTTCAATTTTAGATATTTTTTCCGATTAATTAATCGGGAAATGGGTCCATTAAGGGGTCATTCGCAAATTTCGTGATGTTCTAAGGGAAGAGGGACTGTTACGTATCATATGAGTTGGAGGGGATGTCAGAAAGAATCTCATGAGATTCTACAGTAATTTTTCCAGGGTATATTATAAAACAAAAAAATATTAAAACATCGTAATCTCTTTATATCATATTAGAAAAAAATAATTTGTTAACATTTATCTTTCATTTTTGTATTTTACGTACAAATTATAAATAATTCTGAACAATAAATTCGAAAGTTTATTGCCTATCTGTTCTTTAAAATTGCAAATAATATCTTTAAAATTGTAAATAGATTAATTTAAAAATTGTATTATATATATAAACTAATACATTTTATTATTCGTCCAAAATCTATCCTGCCATGATCGATTCAATATTATTTTTTAAATCACAATTTGATGAAAAAAATCGATGGCAAAAACCACGAATTGCTATTTCGATCAGTTTTTAAGATATCAACCTACTGAATAAAAATTCTTTTTTAACACTCTGTAATCTAAAAAATAACTTACCCAAAAACAGTTACTTCATGAAAATTTATCGGTTCATTTTTTTTAATCCTTTGAATCATTTGAACTAGTTAATTTTAAAAAAAAATCACTGTAGCAGATATTGAAGAACTGAAGAATAGATAACTTATGTTTGTCACTCCTTTATCACCCCCCTCCCCTCTTCGGTATGACTACAAATGTAAGGAAAGAATTTTAAAATAGAATATAGTAAAATCTCTAGGCTGTGTAGAAGTTACGTCAAACTCTAGGTTGTAAGATTTCATTTTGGGCATCTCTGCTCTTAAAAAAAATAATTTTTTTTTTACCGAATATCTTTATTGTTAGTCAAAATCTAGGTATCAAAAATTCACCCTCAGTCATTAGGCATTTAAATGCATTGATATTTACATTTTAACTTATATTTTTATTATCGATTCACGGTTTTTCCCGTCGATTTTTCGTCAAAGTTTACATAGAAATGATTAGATGAACGTAGGGCCATTTAAAAAAAAGTTGAAGCTAATAACGGGGAAACAAAATGGTAGCCAAAATTTTGGAATATGTAAAAAAATAATATTTATATCCAAAATAAATATGCCATTAATCAGAAGTCTTTAAATAAATAATTGCACAAACAAATAGAGAAATAACTTATTTTATACGAAATTTATATTTTTTTAAACGGTACAATTTACTTATTATTAAAGAGTATTAGACAGGAGGTTCTTTAAAGGAACATATTTTATTATAAATAATAATTATACAGGCATAAATTACACCCTGTCGAATCCTTTTTTTCAAATTTAAATTCCTTACAAATAGCAAATATTCGTGACGGAGTGGTAGCTTTTCACCTTTAATCCGAGGATCCCGGGTTCGAATTCCGGTCAAGCATATGGCGTTTTTTTTTTTCGCTAAATAATTCAATATCCAAATTATTACATACAAGCTTCTTTGTAATTTCTGTGGTGAATTAATTCATCAATCAAAAAAATATATATTTACTAGTTTAAATACAATTTTTTTTTTGTTTATATTGTCTTTTAGAATAAATCTATTAGTGAAATATTGATTTCAGACTGCTTCAAAAATAATAAATCTTAAAATTTGATTTAAGATATTCTCTAAGAGTATTTACATTACAATCCAATTTTAGGGGAAGAATAAACATCACGGTTTATTATGAATGAACTGGGGAGTATAAAAATTGATAAAAATGCATCTCGAAATTTGCGAATGATCCTTTAAAAAAAAAAATTAAAAATAAAAATTATATTAATTTTACTAATTAATCAATTTTTGTAAAAACTAATTTGTATATGTATTCTTTTTTAATATAAAAATGTTTGTTTCTTTTTTTATTTATTTTTTTTAACAGGTGTGCTGAAGGCTTCAAAGGACAACGCTGTGACAATAAAGACGTCTATAATCCAAGCAGTATGTATAGTCCAATGACGTACTTCTGCAAACTGGGCATTTCATCTTCGTATTACTGCTAGCTAAGTAAACTACCCAAGAATGATGCAATCAAGTCATCAATAAATAAATACAAAATAAAAAAATTAAAAAAAAAATAAATAAAAAAATAATAATAACTCTTATTAATAGAAATAAAAAATATACGTATATATAAAGAGAAAATGAGAGATAGAGACGTACTATTTATAAATATTATTGTATTATATGAATAATATATTTATAATTTACTACTTTTACTATTACTATTAATTATTACTATTATTATAAATATTATTTATTGAAAAAAAATGAGATAATTTTCTTTCTTTTTGTATTATATTATTATAACTGACCACATTTGATCTACTGCAACCAAAGAAAATACACACTCATGTTTTGTTGTAATAAATTATTTTCGTTTTTATTTTTTTCAGTTTAAACCTTTATTCCTCTTATTACTATTATTTATTTTATTGATTTTAATTATTTTATTAAATTATCATTCTATATTGTTATTATTTATTGCCTATAAAATAGAATAAATAAAATACTATAAATTGAAATTTTTTAAATTGAAATTTGAAAAATAAAATTACTAAATATTATCAGAAAAATAACAGTTATACAGTGCAACAAAAATTAAAAAAAGAATTTTGTATATACATAATTCCAAACATTAAAATAAACTATAATTTTTGCTATTTTTATTTAAAGCAATTAGTATTGGATCAATCCTTAACCAATAGCGTGAAATATAACATAAAAACGCCTACTTAGATTTTTGCAACCAATCGGTGGATACGTTTCTTTTTTTTTGAGGATTTTGAGGTTACAGTGGACCACTTTAGTCGCCTCTGGTTCGTCTTTTCTATCTCTTTTTTCTTTATTGCTTCCCAATACTTCTTCGTTCTGCAAGATCTTGTTTTTTGAGTTCTTCTTAACAAACTCTTGTTGTTTTCTTTTCTTTAATTTTAAATCTGCAGTTTGCTTCTTTTAATATTTTTATATTGTCAGTTTTGTTTGGTAAATCTTCTATTGTGATTTCTAGTTCTTGCATATCTTGTTTAATTTCGGTTATCCAGGTCTGTGTTTTGGACATTTTTCAGTATTCCTCGACCAGTTTCCTGACAAGCCTGTTCGGTTCTGTTCTTATTATGTGTCCAAAGAAGGAGATTCTTTTCTTTCTAAAGTAGTCTAAAGCTGGTTGTACGTATTTATGTACCTCTTGTTTTGGTATGAGTCTCCATTCTCCCCCATCAGTAAGTCGTCTTTTATTTATGCATGTTCTTAGAATTCTTCTTTCTATTCTTTGCATCTCTGCTGAGTAGGAAATGTTGGATTTTAATTTGAAGAGTGTTTCGCTTCCATATGATATTATGTAGCTGATTACAGTTTTTTAATGTCTGAGTTTGGTATTTATTGAGATGCATAATTGATTATATGTTGTTTTGGTGGTATTTAGTGCATAATTGAGCTTCTGTGATCTTTCTTTCCAGTTTATTTTTTCTTTCAGGTCATGTGTGATATTTTCTCCTAAATATTTAAACCGTTCAACAAGCTCTACTTTATGTCTGTTCATACGTGGCTCAATACCAGGGGATTTATGGCCATTATTGTAGTCTTTTCATATGATATTCTTTGACCTATTTTTCCTGCTAGTTCTTCCAATGAAGTTACTTGGATTCTAGCTTCTTTGATGTAATTGGCTAGAAAGGCTAGGTCACCTGTAAATCCTAGATAGTTTAGTTTGATATGGTTAACATGTTTCCTTACTTCAATTGTTACGTGTGATGGGTCCTTTTTGTACCACTCTCTCATTATATTCTAGGGCGCAGTTGAAGAGCAGTGGGGATAGTCCATCTCCTTGTCTTAAACCTGTTTTGATTAGAAATGGTTCTGATATTTCTCCTCTGAATTTTATTTTGAAGTACGTGTCAGTTAACGTTAGTTCTATCATTTTTACTAGTTTCGGGTGTAATCCTAGGTTTCTTTGTATTTTCAGCATTGATGATCTATGTATACTGTCGTAGGCTTTTTGGAAATCTATGAATGATATTACTAGTTGTCTTAGTTTCATTTTGTGCATATTCATTATTAATTCGAAAGTGATTATTTGCTCACGACAGCTTCTCCACGGTCTAAATCCCACCTGATATTCTCCCAGTTCATCTTCGAGTTGATATTTTATATAAAATTAGTAACAATATAATACACCCAATTAAATGAGTAGATTTTTCAATGCTATTATAAAGATCCGCCTACAACAGAATTTGTATTTATGATATTTCAAAAGTATTCCTCACGTATTAATTATTATACTTATATATATATATTAAAAGATATTTCATATGTATATAATTAATTTAAAATGAGTAGTTCAATATATTTAGTGTAACATACAAATTTATTTAAATAAAATTATAATAATTTATTTACTGAATAAGGTTATATTTATCATAAAATAAACTGATTTTTTATAGTTGAAATCAAAACAAATAATATATATATTTACTAATATCATTTTTAAATTTCTTTTATCAAAAAGTCAACTATCGATTACAATTAAACAGAATATTTTATAAATAAACGTATAATTTAAATAACGTTATGAAACCGTTACCTAATTGTCACTTTTATTTAACTGAATTTGAGAAACTTTAAGCTTATAAATTTTAATTTGAAAATTTTTTTGGTAAGATGGGGAAAACTTCGAAAATTTTATATGAAATTTACATATGTGGAGTCCTTTATTTAAATTTGCTTAAAACTAGCTTGATCGAATTCAAAATATTTTGCTGTTACATCATTTATATTTTAGTCACACACACACATACACACACAGAGCGGATTAACAAACAGTAAACAAACAATGTCTTGGTCCTATTATATTTTTATTTTTAAATATACAGTTGAGAAGGTGAATTACTCAGACGTTTATTTTAGTTCATATTTCATTTTCAGAAATGGAGACCTACATCAAAATTAAAAATAAATAAAATCCCATTAATTCTAATATTTTTTGTTTTTATTTTTATTCAGGAAATAACTTGCAAAAATATTTAAATTTATGAAATTTTATTTTTATAAAGCAAAAGTAATTATTAAAATTCGTTATGTCTAAGGAACGAAGTTCCTTCTCTTTTTATATTTTTTTTCATCAAGAAAATTATTTAAAATTCTATTTTATAATTTCAATTCTTAAATTTTTAAACTGAAAAATATGCATAACAAGTTAATGACAAAAAAACACAAACCAAAAGTTTTTTTTATGTATATTAAAGATAAAAAAAAAAAAAAAAAAAAAATATATATATATATACTAAAGTTCTTAATCTCTTAAAGTCTTAAAATTATTTTAGTAGAATATACCTTATGGACTAAATTTGAAAAAAAAAATTACTGGAAGGTATTTGAAAAGCCCGTAAATATAAAAAAGAAAAGAATTAAAAAATTTAGGTTTTAAATTTTTCTTCTTTCTGTA
The DNA here is from genome assembly GCF_047948215.1 of Lycorma delicatula. Lineage (NCBI taxonomy): Eukaryota > Metazoa > Arthropoda > Insecta > Hemiptera > Fulgoridae > Lycorma > Lycorma delicatula. The sequence goes on along the minus strand of NC_134464.1, from coordinate 70,613,708 downwards.
AACCGAATTTACACTACGACCTCAAAATCAATTTTTAGGTTTTTCAAGAAGGAAAACTCCCTTGTTACAATTTTAAATCAAAATGTTTGTCTAATCAGTTGCTGTAAAGATGTGTTCATTCCTCAAATTTAATTATATTCAATCTAATAGCGCTTGTTTGATGGACTAACAGGTACATATTAATACTGAAATTGAGTTAACTGCACGAAAATCAAATATATATTTTTAAAAAAAAGAATTTTTTTGAACTAAAAAAAATCCCTTACACTGCTTAAAATAACAGTAATGCCTTTTATTCTTGAAAAAGTATAACATTATTAATATTAATAATAAGTGCTCTGCCCAAAGGCAGGTTTCACATGGCCGCCCTCCATTTTGCTCGGTTCTGTGCCATCCGTTTCATTTTATAGTAACTTCCGTCTCTTTTTATATTGTCTACCATTTTCATTCGTCTCCGATCTCTTGCTTACCACCCCGTTGCAAATCCCTCCAATGCTGTCACCAAAAGGCAGTCACGTCTCAGCTAATGTCCCAACCAATTATTAAAAGCAGTTTTTTTTCACAAAAATAAAGATATAAAAAGATTCTTGTATGACTCGTTAAAACCACACGAGTAGAATTAACCGAATTTCTAAACATATGATGTACTGTTGAAGAAATTCTTTTAAATTAATTTTGAATTTTTTTTTAGATAGATGCTCTGTTAAAACTTCTAAAATGTAATAATATTCTTTCCAAACTGATTTTCCTAAAATAACAATCCATAATAGAAAAAAATTAAATCATAATAATTTATGGATCGAAGGGAGGTCCTGGTTTAAGTTGACCTCGTATATGTGACGCAGTTTAAGGCCAAAGTTTTTTTTCATTTTTTTATTTTCATGAAATATTGAACGTGTAATTAAGTTAAAATGTAGCATGTAGTGTAGTTATTTTTCATAAAAACTTTCTTTAAAAAACGGTATAGATGTTGGAATAAGTTCTGATTATTATTTCACTAACTGACTCACCACCTGGCTGGAATTTTGTATATGGTTTGTAATTTACATAGCTTTTTGGTTCGAATTTTTTTTTTTAATCGGTAAAATTTTTGTAGGAACCTCAAATAAATTATATATTTCATATTAACATTCAAAATGAATCCCCCATTGAAATTTTTCAAACATTAAATACTAAATATTTTAAGAACAATACTACAGTAGAAAACAATAATAAGAATCATAAAAACACAGATTGATGAAAAACTTAGAAAAAAAAGTTAAAAATGAAAGTAAAAACAGAAACAGAGAGAAAGAGGTTGAAGGATTGATTACGGCGTAACACGCAGCGAGTGTGAATACACTATAGAGTTACTAAGATCCTGAATGTGCAGCTGCTTAAGTCTTTTAACACCCTCACCGTTGTCTAGGAGGTTTCCGGTAAAGTGATTTACGTGGTTATTAAGCCGAAGTTCATATTTCAAATTGAAACGTTAAATTTCTTCCTTGATGTTCCGTAGACCCAAATATTCGTGGATTCCACTTTTAGCAAACCATACCGCCTCAACTACACATCTCGCTAGTTTCTTCTGAAACCGCTGTATGATTTCAAAATTTGTTTTGCTTGCCATGCCTCTAGTTGGACGCCACATGTCCATACTGATTTCAAAAGTGCTGAGTATAAAAGCAGCTTATTAGACAAAGATAACTTAGATCTTCTCCCCAGCAATCAGTACATTTCCCTAAAATTCATATTAAGTTGTTTTCTTTTCTCCCTCACATGAACCTTCCTCGTCAAAGGACGATTCAAGTGAAAACCCGGGTACCTTACACTTTCAGTATGCGGGATTAAAATTCCATCAAGGTGGATCTGTGGATCCTCTTCTCATTGCGAATGCACACAGTTCGATTAGCTTGATTAACTATTATCTTCCATGTACCAGGTATCTACTGATTAGAGTATTAGACATTTACTGATTAGTTGAAGCAATAATGGGATGGGTTGTCATCAACAGTCAGAATTGTGAAATAAAAAAAAGTATATTTTAATAACAATAAAATTTCAATAAAATAAACATGCGAATGTACGGGAATTACCATCTCAACAGTTAAAAGTCAATGATGTCCGGTGTCCTTTTGATATTGTTAATATTATAAGAAGATTGGCATTTTTTTAGCTTTCCTTTTTCAGCGATAATCGACAATTCGGTGTTGTAACCTAATTAAATTAATTTTGGTGTAGAGATCAATTGTTAAATTCAGTACGAAATGTGTGAGGTCATTTGTTCACAGGACTATACTAGTAACTGTTTATACTAATATCAGCTTTAGGCATTTAGAATTTGTTTAAAATGGAGCATTTATAAAAATAAAAAAAACATATAATTTTGAAAAATTTTAAAGTTCGAAATTAAAGCTTTTGATAATTTTAAATTTCTGAAAACCTTAAGAACTTTTTTTTTTTTTTACTTTTTATTTTTTTATGAAAGAGTAGAAACCAATAGCTACGGTCATTAGCCCTGTAGAAATTGGTTACGTATGAAACGATGATATGCCTAATCGGGATTCGAACCCAGTAATGTTTTTGAATAATTTATGAAATTTGACGTCTTAAGAAGTATAAGTAAATAGTTTTTTTTTTTTTTTTTTTTTGTTAATATTCTATGCAAACATAACTTTTAGCAAAATTTTCAAAATCTTTGATTGTATTTTTACAAAATCCGCTTTAATATTTTATATAATACTCGTTTTGCTTCCATATAAAATAAGTAGTTATTTCATACATTTTAATTTTAATTAAAGCAAACTAGTTCGACTGAAACGTTTATCCATCCGCCTTGTCTGCCAGTCTAAATTAGTTATAATTTATCGCTTGGTCCATTTAAAATATGAAAAATAATAATAAATAATCATATTTATAAAAATAGCTCATACTATAATTAATTAGACGGAAATGAAAAGAATTATTTCATGTAAACTGGCCATTTTTTCCTTTATCAACTTTAATGATTATTAATTATAACTTTTTTTTCAGAAATTAAAAAATTGTAGTTGGTAGACGTCGAAAATAAAGTTTACTTTTAATTTGTCAGATTACAGTGGTTTGTCTTATTTATAAACATATATAATTATATAAATTGTTTATGTATTAACTAAAAAAAAGCGATTAGTATTAACTAATATATATTGACAAAGAAGGCGGACGAAGCCTTTCGGCCTTGATAGGTTGTTTTATCTCAGTTTTAGATGGCCTATGATCCGATTCCTTTTCGTATTATTTTTATATTTTATAACAAACCAACGGTGAAAATATGTTATAGATAGTTAAAAAAAAACTAAAAAAAAATTACAATTAGTAAGGTATTTTAACTGTAATTTGGGTAGTCTTTGTCCACTTTGAATCCCACGATTCAATACCGTGATCACAAAGTTCTTGTGAAAGCCTAACTTCAAAGACATTTAAATTTTAAATGTATAATTTTTTTTTTCAATTTATTTATCTTTTCTGCAAAATAAATTTTACATTTAACTTGATCTAATAAATCGTAAATCTTTCTGACACACACACATATTTGAATAACCACAAAAATTTTAAAGTAAATTGTTTTTCAATGTTATAAAAACAAAAATTGATACGGCATTCTTTTTTAGTTCTTTGTTCTAATAAAATATTTGTGTTAATGTCTTATTACATAACTTAATAATTTTTACCAAGATTATGTTTGTAAATTAAGTCAGTTTCAATGTAACGATGTACATAATATTAGGATTAGATGTTAAGAAGTAATATAGAATATGATACGAGATTTGTTTATATATATAGACAGATACAGTTAACATATTTAAGATTGTCTCTTTAAGTCAGAAATCAAACAGATCGAACGAAGGGATCAAAGGAGTTGTAAGGGGGGAAACACCAACATGCAGGGACGTTGCTCCTCTACTGTCTTGGTTATTTCTCTCTGTTAGGATAATTGATCGAGTATGCATCCTCTTGTGTGGTCGAGAGACATAGGGTCACGTGACGAGTTGTAACCTAGATTCCACCCCCCCGCGCCACCGTTTAAAATCCATCCCGCCCCCCTACCTTTTGCCGTCCCTGAAACAAATACATTATTTATAATTGCCTCTTCTACGCATTTTCCTGTCTCATATGTAAATTACACTCCATATACGGACCAAAAAGCTCGCCTACTATATATATATATATATATATATATATACATATATTTTCTCAACCAGTACTCTATACCCCTTTACCACTGCATCAGGTTACCCGAACCCAACATACTATTATTATTAATATGAATATTACTATTACTTATACACAAAAGTAGTTAATACTTTGTCATCAGAATCAAATAATAATAAAAATAATTATAATTTTATTTAAATAGATTGGTATATTTTAACCATAAAATAATAACTAAATTTTTTTTTAAATACTCTCTTTACTAGTAGTAATATAACTAGAATACATCAACAGGAATGTCATACAGAAAGAGATTATTTTCAAAACAAATTTTTTTAAACAAAGATAAACACCCAAATACGGTTATACCCTAAATTTCAATCCATCCTTTTTTAATTATAACAATATGATAAAATTGTGGGATATTTCTTAACATTTTACCGCAGAATTTTTGATTTTTTTTTTTTTGAAAATTAAATTTTAATTTTTTTAAAAATTAAATTACATTTAATTTTTCAAATTAAATGTAATCATTACTTTAAGAAAAAAAAATGATTTCATACGTGATATGTCAAAATAGTCCAAGACAAAGTAGCCCCCAAAAAATATGTGTATTTAACGTTAATTAGACCAGATTAGAGAGCGAAAATTATGTTTGATTTAGATTTAAACTTTCTTCTTTTAAGATGATTTCTGGTAACCTATTTTCCTTAGATTTTAGTATAGGGTGATATTTTTTTAAATTCTAGTAATCGCATCTACCACCGATGTGGTAGATGCTTGTCTGCGTTTGTACATATGGTTTTGGCTATTTTAGAATATCGGTGATGTTTTGGTCTGGCTATTTTATAATAGGCTATTTAGTCTGACGGGGTACCTTTTTCATTATATCGATTAAATTGCTTAAAATCACAATACTTTCCACATATTATTCTGCAAGGTAAAAAATTTTCAATGTTAATTCTTTTATTTAATATTCAATAAGTTTCATACAATTTTGATTTGAAAAAATTACGCCTACCTTCACCATTCTATTGTCTTCAATGATCGTAATCTAAAATAAATCAGATTTATATATTCAAATAAATATGCAAACAGTTAAATACATAAATAGAGGATCTAAACCACGTTTCATAATTTTTAACACTTTCATGAAATTCAAAATTATCGTGATATTAAAACTATACCTCATTTCTTTTGTTTTCTTTTTAAAATAAAACAAAAAGAAACCTGTTATGCAAACTTTAACTCTTGCCTTTAAACTGAATTACACAAAAAAAATGAACGTATGAATCAGACATTTTATTTTTTAATGTAAAAACGTTTTTATATACAATTTTATAAACTTTTTTCTAATCAAAAAAATTGTAAGGCAGTAATTTTACTTTTAATAGTGGTCGTGCAGTGGTGAAATTTTTATTTAAATAGAATTACATTAATTTATGGAATATTATGAGGTAGAGGAACCCCATTTACGGGCGCCGAAGCGGTGTCGGACTCGCTAACAGGTTCCACAAAATAACCAGCATAAATTTTTTTTTTGTTTGGGGGCGAAAAACGCCAGTGCGTTATCATCGCCCGGAATTTTTATTAATAAAAAGGTAAAATAATAAAACTTATAACGTGTAAAGTTAACATAAATCATATAATAAAAATTTATTAAAACAAAAGTCAAAAAAGTGAAATAAAACTAATATCGCAGACGAAGTCTTTAAAATATAAAAGTTAAAATAATCGAATAAAAAAACTACATAAAATGAATACGGCTTATGTGGCTTATGAATATTTTGTTGCCATGGTGACATATATACTCACGTTACCAAACCGTAAAAGGCGTATGTATTTCTGCGCACTACCGACTAAACCTCAATCCCTGGCGACCCACCCCTCCTGGGAAAGCATTACTTCAGAAGGAGGGGTAAGCGCCCACATACAATTTCAGATAACAAAGCAAATAGCAAGGCGCATATACACACACAACAGATCCACACATAACTAAAAAACTAACACAAAAGACACTTGAACAAAACATACCAAAACGTATACACCACCCGCGCACAGATACACACACACACACACCAACAACTTTTGCAACATTCATACTTACCGTAATATTATAAATATTAGGTAAACTTCTATTTATGAAGTAAGTATTCACTCTAAATACTAATAATTGTTTATTAATTTCACATTCCAATAACAACACATTTATGCCGATTCCAGCTACCTACCGACTATTTTTAATAACGGGAAAAATAAATGATTATCTAAAAATATATTATAAATTCCAATAAAGAATCTGATGGAAAATTATGTCAATTATTTCGTATGGCCGTCCTCCGTACCTGAATAGGTAGCGTCTCGGCATTTCGTTCGGAGGTCCCGGGTTCGAATCCCAGTCAACCATGGCATTTTTCATACGATACCAATTTCCACCAAGCTGTTATGCCCTTTATTTCATAACAAAAAAAAATCCTGACGACGAATTTATATATACAAAACAATTGAAAATGATATTTAGACGAATCTGTAGTTGAATACCACAAATAAGATGTTACATATTTTGTTCACTGTTTTCATCAGTAAATAATTAAAAATATACGATTTAAAATCATACGCTGATGGCGATTTTAGTTTTTAATCATCCTGTTACAGAATATTCTACAACAGGCTTTAGATAAAGGAGGTTAATAGGTCGTTCAAGACAAAACGTAAAATTTTCATAATTATCATTACCTATTTTCATACAATTTTCTTCAACCAAATATTTAAATAATCAATACAAATACTTGATTTAAATAATTACATTCTATTCTTGAAACATTTATAGAAATAAACCAATAAAGATTTTCTTCATTATGTTTGGGATGTGCATCGTAATATTATTATAAATTAATAAGTTAATTCTGGATCGTAACAACCTATTTTGAATTTATTTTTGTAGTTTTATATTTAATATTAAGTACCAAAAGACACATCTAAATAAAAGTGAATTACACAATTTTTTTTCGTTTATCTACCGATTGACAAGTTGTATCTTTTTCATAGATTTATGTATTTAAAACGATATCTTAAGTAATTATACAACAAAAAGTATATTTTTCATCAAATTTCTATGAAAAATTTTAATCAGATATAGATGCAAAATTTAGGAGTTCGTAGATACAAAAAAAAACTATATTATCCACAACATTTTGGAAGAAATCTACTTATCCTTTAAATAAAAGTGTATTTTATCAAATAAAATCTGTTAGGAAATACTAAATAGATTTGTTGCACTGTTAATTTCAATAATACAATTTTTAATATACAACAAATAATATTCTAATGATCATTACTAAAAATTATAATCGGGTACTTTTATATCAAGGCTCAAATTCTGAATAAAAATATAATAAAATCAATATTAATAATAAATTATATATTATTATAATTTTTAAATTTTATAAATATTTTAAATCTAAAATTATTTTTAAAAAAAATCGGTTAAATTTTATTAATGTATTTTATATAAAAATAAATAAACTTATAAAAAAATTTGTTATTCCCCCCACCCAAATTTTCATGCATGAAATCATCAAATGCTTTGGTGGAGGAAAATATAATTTAATAATAATAAAATAATTATAACAAAATTATAAAGTAGTTATTGTTTTATACATTAGTATTAGTATTTTATATATTAAAAAATAAGCACTAATTTTTTTTTATTCAATCCAAAAATATTTTGACATTTAATTTTTATGAAAAATTCAAATATTAATCTTTATTAGTGAAAGAAAACTCAATTTTTTACAAAATACTTTTGTGTTGTAGTTTTAATAACATTAAACTTAAAATTTCCATGTTGGAATATATTTATTTATAAATGTATAAATGTTGAATTTTTTTTCTTTAATAAAAACGTAATACGTATATCATATTACGTAAAAAAAAAAAAAAAAATTGAGTAATAATTCATTGAAAAATATATGCCTTAAGAGATAATGTGTTACGCTAACTTCTAATAATTTCAAGGTTGACCTGGACTTTAAATTTAGGTTCGTTGATGAATATTTTTCGTAGAAGTAAAAATTACACATCCTTTATAGTGTTAAAGTAGAGAACTAATTCTTTTAGGTTAAGTTTGATTTCATAATTTTTAATTAAGCAATAAAAAAATCTTCAAATATATATTTTTTATCGCTAATATCACTTTTTTTAATACTAATTCAGTGATCTTAAACAATTTAAAAGATTTTTTTTTTTTACAAAAAGCATTATAAATCATGTAAATAAGAATTTACATTCTTATGAAAATTCAGACTGACAGTAGTGAAGAGAAAAAGGATGTTAATTTCTACTGGCTTATGAATATTTCGTTGCCATGGTGACATATACAGTCACGTTACCAACATCAACGTGTCTTTATCAGAGTTGCATATTTATTTTTCATCATCATTAATTATTGAGTAAATCCTTTTTACATTTTGTTTTTTTCTTACTTAGCCAATTTGATTATTTTAGATTTTATGAGTTAGATTATAAATTTTATAGAGTATAGATTGTAGTACGGTTTACATTTTAATATATTACTGAGGTGTGGCTGAACGGATAACACAATCATGCCGTGCAATTTTCCGGATCAACGATGTTTAAAGAGCCTAGAACTGATCTGAGGTTGTTTAATTTTAAATTATTGTTTATCAGTTATATATTACTCCAAATTTCCTGAAGGATTTTAAATATAATGTGTCATTATATCCGTGCTCAGAATTCTAGAACCTGCGAGCAAATGAAGATCTCTTATGTGATCTTTTGACATATAGTTTTGCCCGATATTTTCATAATCTTAATGAATGAAGTAATTATCAATTTAAGAAGGAATTCTAATATTTACTAAAAATATGTCAACAAAACGCCCAGAATTTCCATTTCATGTTCTTCTAATTTAAATTAATAATTAACGTAGACGATGATTTCAGGCATAACTTGTTGGATTACTTGAAAAAAAAAAATCGCTAAATCCCTCCCCTCGAAACCCAGATAACCTGAGAGCAATGTAAAATATTCGTAAAAGCCAAAAAAATAAATTAAATTTTTTAGTATACAGATTTTTATTTTGGATTTTACATTATGTTTTTCTCAAATAATTTTTAAAATTATTTAAAACTACCCTGTAAAATATTTATATGTTAAAACAGTCCAGGATAACCTTGAAAGAGATATAATTATTTTAAACCACGAAAAGGGACTGGATTTACGAAAAACGTTTTATGGAATTTTAATGATAAAGACCTTAAAAAAATAGTATTTAATGTCATGAAAAAAATCCCCAAAAGCTTTCTTGATGGTTGGAAAACCAATTTTTTGTGATGCCACAAAGTTTTTCTACAATCATTAATTTCGGTTCTCTGACAATTAATCTTACCCGCATCAAGCAAAGTTTAGATTTCTATCGCTTTTTTGAGATACTACCGTTCAAGATTTGTATGTAAGGCAGCTACTATTGCTTTACTAGATACCCAGTTTAGTTATTATTTAATCTGTAATCTTGCCATTAAAAAGAAACCACATCATCCCTAAACAATATTATTATGTTCTTTAGTTTTATAAACTGCTTCGTAATTTGTTTTTCATTAGGCTTTTTTTAATAATTTTTATTTTAGATATACATCTGAAACATATTTTTTTATATGACACCATTTGTTTCTAGCAGCAGTACTAAAAAAAATGTTTATGTTTACATTAAGTTTACGTAAATCCATTTCACAACAAAAATTAAAACTTCTATACTGTAATATTAAATCGTATATTATTTACTGTAGATAATATACGTACAAAATTTTGGATAAAATAAAATGAGAATTAAAAAATAAAATCAGTTTAAGTCGGAAAAAATTAACTTCATGTAATACTGAAGTTTTATTATCGGCAAAAAGTGAAATTTACTAAATTTATTTAAATAATTATGTAAAAATCACGAAGTGAGAATTAACAATGTAACAGTAAAAAAAAAATTATTAAAGATGTTTTATATTTTCATCTTAAAAAAAAACAATTTGTAATCTAGATATACTTTATTTTATTCATCTATATAAAGCACGTACAAGGTAATAAAAAGTAGTAAAACCGAAAGAAAATTTACATCGTTGAACTACAGTAAAGATTGTTAAAGAACTAACGTGAAGAGGAGATGACACCTAACAGCTGTAAACCCCCTCCACTAAAAACCACAATTTTTAATAGGCCAAAACAACAGACACAACTACCAACCCAACGAACAAATACTGTTCAACAAAGCTGCCTGCGTACAATTAAAAAATAATACAACTTCTTACGTTGTTAGTTGTGTCTATGAAGTAATGATTTTTGTTGGAGGTTGGCGTCTGCGATGTGTTGTCTCCTCTTCACATTAATTCTTTCACCGCTTTAACTGTAATCAGTCAGAATAATGCAACTTTTTTTGTTTCATTAATATAGGATAATGGTACACGCGGCGTTCTTACTGAAGCGTTTATCAAATTATTCTTTAATTAAAGCGGTACAATTATTGTTTATAATTACGTTTATCGCGCTCGATTACAATACCGATCGTGAAAGAAAAGGAATTATATTCACGAAAAGATAAATTTTCAACAATACTGAAACGATAATACTTTTGTCATCATTATGGTATTATCGTTAGAAAATAAACGAGAAAACAATAAATACGGACACAATCAATTTAAAGATAGCCAGAGAAATGTTATTTTTATAATCTATTTCCGATATAAGGAAAGAAAAATAAAAATTTTATAATTTACTCGGAAATTAAAAGCTTTTCACGATTATAAAAGCAGGATGCTTTTCAACTTCACTAATTATTTGTTTAAAGTTAATTTTTCTTCCCGATTCTTCTATTGATTTTAGTAAAAAATTTTATTAAATTAACAAAAATTACTTTCCGATATATTTAAAAATTGCAGTTAAAAGAAATCTTTTAACGTAAAGAAATAAACCCTAATAATAAAAACAGGCTAAAATCCCACTCGGATAGTCATCTATCTCACCTATCGAATCGGTTTGAAAACCGCCAGGCGATGCTTACCGCTGTATGTATCATGATAAGAGCGCGTCAACCGTTTCTTTGTATTGCAGTACAACCAAATGAAATAGCGACTCGATAAACGCTTCGATCAAAATAGCCGCGTGTGTCATTACCCATACAATGTAAGAAACTTAATACATGTAAGATTTTCAGCTGTACTCAATTAGGATTAATCCAAAATTAAAAATGAGTTGGGTTTTGGATTAAAATACTTTTTAATTTTATTAAATAGCAATTCTTAATAAAGAATTCAAGGAAAAATTATATATAGTTCACATATGACATAATTAAAAATTAATTCTGCTATTGTTAAGCATTTGGAGTACGCTGAATTACAAATACGTATTGTAAGAACAATCCTTTTTGGTACTACTTATATGGGCATACAGAACAATTACTGTTTTGGAAATTTAAAAAAGCAGTATTTCTATGTTTTATATATAATTATATATACAGATTACATAATTTTATTATTTTAAAATACATTAAAGATCACATGTTTAAAAAAGAATGAAATCTCCATCATGACATTTTAATCATAATGTACAGCATTGTATGAAAAGAAAACAATAGAAATAATTATTCTCGAAAGAACTTCCAATCATATGAATGTTCTTTTTTTATATAATCCAGTTTTTAAAAATTTAATTGTCTTTTTAATAATTTGAATATTAAAAACAAAAATATTACACTAAAATCATGAATTTTTTTGTCGTAATTTTATTTTTACAAAGAATAATCATTTTTTTTTATAAAATTTAAATAAGTTGAAAAAGAAATCTATTTCATAGATATTAATAGATAATTTTAATGATTTGACTAGTATGTCATTTAGATTCTACACAAAAATATTTTATAATAAATTTTCCAAATTCCATAATATAGATGATTTCATTTTATAATGCTATTTTACTATTACCTACCTAATATAGATGACAATTTTCTGATCTAACAATTATTATTATAAATATTTTTCATTGTAAAAGAATGCAGTACTGAACAATTGTAACTCACCGTGCAAGTACGATTTTTTTTTTTTTTAATTATCATAAATATTTTAATTATTTAACAAAATAGCGATTGATGATAAATTACTGTCGCATTTATCATATTAATTCTAAAGAAAAAAATTGTTTCATCGAAGAAAAATTCTAACATTTATGATTTCTGATACTATCGTTATTAGATCCCATTTTATTATTATTTATTTTAAGATTAAAGTAATTTTTAATAAAATTAAAATTTATAAATAATATGAGCTTTTTTGGGATTTAACATACCTGATGATCTCTGATAGTAGAAACTGTTGCCGTGTAAAACGAAGGTTATAAAGATAAAAATGTTTCCAATAGAAAAAGAACATACGACATAATTAATGATGTAGGTGATTATGAAAATAAATTAACTAGTATCTATATACAAATACTCCCATTTGTTTTTAAATTTAAGTCATTTATTTTAAAACCCTTAATTATTTCTCTTTTAATCGGTTTAAAATACTCAATTTTTAAAAATATTTTCTGTAAAAATATGAAATGTATAATTTGTTTTATCTTGTTTTTTTTTTTAAATTATGATGCTACTTTTATATATTAAAAAAAAAATTAATTAGATATAAAAGTTGAATTAGAATTAATAAAACGATGTTTTTGATTGTTTATGATTTTCTTCCATCGATATACGGTAGATTTTTTTAATCTACAGATGATTACAGTTTGTAATTATCTAGTAATTTATAAAGTGATTGTAAAAATTCAAAAAATTACTCCCGATTGAAAATTATATTTTAATTCATTACGAAATATTTGAAACATTTTCACGATTAAAAAAAAAGTAAATACAAATCTATTAATTATAAAAAAATTAAAAAATCTTTTTTTAAATGTTTAATTAAACATGTAATTTTAAATGTTTATCTGGGTAGAAAAAACTTGCAGGAAAAAATTAAACAATTCAATGTTATGTTTAATTATTTAAAAATTATTTATTTTTTTAAGCTTTTAACATAATTTTGACGTGATTTTTTTTTAATTTACTAATTAAACTCATAAAACTTATAAATACGATAAAAAAACACGTTTGAAAAAAAATTTTAAATCAGTGTTTGTTTACGATTAAAATTTTTACAATTATAAAATATATACATATATTTATATATGTTAATTGAAAGAATAGATAAATAAATAAAATTAATTGAGGGGAAAAATTAAGAAATTTCTTATAGGTAGACGATTTGAAAAAAACTAAAAATTCAAGACTGAAATCCATTCGAGAGTATAGATGAAAATGAGTTTCACAGTTGGAAGGAGTGTCATATCAAAATACTATATTGTAAGTAAAACAAAAAAAAAGTAAAAAATTAAAAAATCTGATAAACATAGCCTATATTATTTTCTGCACCTTATAAAAAATTCTGTTTGTTTTCATTTTTCTTATTAATTAATAATATAAAATCTCAAATATTGTGACTAACAGCACTGTGATTCTTTTCTTTTTCACAAAATAGGTCCAAATTAGTAAGCGAATTGTGTATGAATAAAAAAAAATATTAACAATATATTTTTTGTTTTGTTTTTGCTGTTATATTTTATTTGATGTTGTAATAATATATTTTAGCAAATTAAACACTAATACTAAAGTATAGTGAATTTGTTGTGAGATGGATTTATACGTGTATGATATTGTTGTTTTTGTTGTTGTTGTTTTGATTTTTTGGTAGAAATTAAAAATAATATATAATTACTTTGATTGCTGTTGTAATAATAATAATAATAAAAATAATAATAATAGTTCGTGTGCTAAGTAGTTCTTGTTTACATCACATTAAACTTAACTAAACATATTTACATACAGTAGTGCTTAAAAGCTTAAATAATTTATTTTTCGTGTATTTAAAAAAAAAACATTTATAGAATCATCTGAAAAAAAAATTGAAAGAGTTTACATTATTATTTTAATATGTTGTGTGGAAATTTATATGTGTTCGCGTTTAGGCATTAAGCGCATATTTATGTCGGTCTTCTCGTATTTGTTTTTATAGAAGGAACAATATGAAAAGTGTTTCTAACATTATTCAAACACGATTACGTATTTGACTTACAAAAATATAGGAAATTTTTCTGCTATGCGCCCCGACCTCTTTTTTATTCATTATGATTTTTTTTTTTTTACATATTCGTCGAGTTTGGAATTTACTACGATCCAGACACAAGACTAGCACTTTTCCATTCTGGTATTGTTGAGTTTACAGTAAAGCAGGACAACATTTAGCTCATATAGTGTCACCTATAACAAAGGTTTTACAGCGTCATATCACACGGTAACTAACGAAATATGCCTTAATTTCATAAATAAAAATACAGTAGTAAAATATTAATAAAATGGAAATTTTAAATTCCATTTTTTAATTTGGTTACCAAAAAGTAGACTTACCGTACGGAGAAAAGTAACTCATAAAGTGCTTTTAAAAACTGGGAAGGATACACTACCTTAACTCGAACATTTAATTTATTCTACACAACCAATTAAAACTAACGGAATACTTTGAATAACAGAACACTATTACCAGACAAATTAATTTTTGCGCAAAGACCAACGAGATATTGACATTGTGTACAAATATATTAGATCACTATCATATCTGTAAGCCGTACAGGATAAAATAGATAAATAGACATAAAAGTAACTTATGTACGACACTACTTAATCATTTAATACGATTATTTAAATGATGTTACATCATATTTTTAAATAAATCCGTCAGAAGTAATAAAAAATAGGGTGACGGGCGCATAACAGAGAAGACCCTGAATCTATACTTTATTTATTGAGAGTTGAGGACTAAACATCCCCTACTACGTCAAAGAACAGCGTTGCCAACTCACAATACTCCTCCATTATAAACATACACAATCGCGCAACTGTCCAAGAATAACAATTACAAACGATATTTAAAAATATTAATTAGTCTAATTTTGTTCGTAAAATCTTGAATTTTAACAAGTTAAAGTGATTTCAGTCAAACTGAAAAAATAGATTTTACATTACGTTTTATAACGTAATTTTATTTTATATTTGCCAATTATAAATATTTTAATATATATATACTTACATCTTCATTGCATCGTATACCTTGTTTTGATTTATCTTTAAATAGTTATATAGAATAAAGATGTATCATACGTTCGTGTTTTTATGAAGTTGTATATATATATTTATGACAACTCTCAATTTTCAATAAATAAAATTTTAAGTTACCTTCAAATTCCATACAAAACGTACGAATAAAATTTCAAATTATGTATACATACAAATATAATTTAATTTTACCGATATGAAAAATAATTAAAGTTATATACACTTCTGAATCATGAAAATGCAGTTAAAGTACAATAAATTAAATACCACCAACACACTATTACGAGATATACATTTTTACAAACAATTTTCTGATTTTTGGATAAAACAAAAAAAAAACATGTAAATGTACAAACACACTTATTTTTATAAACCAAGCAAAAGTGGGCTAAGTTTTGCACCGATAATAAAAACACCATATTAAATACCACATTAGTAAGTTAGATACGTTTGTATAAAAAAATAGATCCATGTTTTGAATTTTTACTGCTGAAAAAAAATCAACAAATGATTTATAAATTATTATTTGTTGAAAATTTTTCTAATTAAGGTTCTTGAATTATATTAAATTCAATTTTATATTATTTAGTTTTAATTAAAGAAATGATAATCATATACAGGAAATAAAGGTAAACTTTTTTATTTCAGGGAAACTTGGAAAAAATTGTATGTGATCATTGGAAGAAAAAATATTCTCAACTTTTATCTATGTACCATAAAAGGTTAGAAATTTAATTAAAAAATTCGCTATCGCCTGAATAATAATGATAATAACTTTATAAACTTAATTTTTTTATTAAAAAAAAATTTAATAAATAAAATTATTTCACTTAATTTTTCTGCACATACATATAAAAATTATTTTTAGTAACACTTAATTTTGTGTAAAACTTTTAATATTAACGTAATCTGTATTAATAAATTTCAAAATTACTTTACAAATAATATAAAAAATGATTAATTTAAAAAAGATTAAAAAATTCTTAAAACCTAAATAATACATTCTAAGAACAGCAAAAAAAAAAAAAAAAATTAACTTTACGGGAAATAAAAAAAAAAATATATAAAATAATGTTCAATTTATTATGGATAATCATACACATTAATAAATTTTACATATATATTATACACTTGTCTTAGGTGAATGAAAATTAAATTTATCTTTGGCAAGTGTGTAATTACATTACTACTTGCTTGATTTATATCACATATATATAAAA